>NC_069499.1:752434652-752734652 GCF_027579735.1 Bombina bombina
TTATATAAGGTAAGCAAATAATTACTTTGTTTACTTGCTAGAATTAACTCTGCAGGAGATGTGTTGCAGGCCCAAAACGGGAACAGACTTGAATAATATCCTAGAAGAAAGCAGCAAAGACCCATGATTAGGTAATAAACATTTGGGTAGTCAGGAAACAAGCCAGTGTTCAGCAACATGTAATCGGACAGGAACCGGTCATCACATCAAAAGTGAAAAGCAGAAGAATAATGCTGGTCCTTAGGTCAGCAGCCAGGTAGTCAGTCCACATTTCAAAGTACAGACAAGGGTGAGGCAGAGAGCATAAACCATGGGACACTTCAGTATAAAGAACAAAGGTGCAGACCAGAAATTGGAATTAACATAGAGAATAACCGAGCAAGGGTTGGTTTTAGTAAGGGTCATTTAACACCTCCCCTCATGGGTCTTGGTGCCAAAACACCTGCGGGGTCAATTTCGACGTCCAGCCACTACTAGTGCTAGCACAGGGAAGACAAGCAGCATCACGAAAGAAAACTGATAGTCCTGCGTGGTAAACGTAGCGCACCTTTCCAAGTTCATCTTCTAAAAGGGAACACAGACAGCTCACCCTACACTGTAGGCCATGCTAACCTGAAGCCCTTTAGTGTGGCCCCGGGCTACAGCTTTTCCTCTGACACTGGGCATAAACCAGGAGACACTTCAGGGCCAGGATCACAGGTGTAGGCCAGAAATTGGAATGCTAGGACTTCCATAGAGAATAACTAAGCAAGGATTGGTTTTAGTATGGGTCATTTAACACCTATCCTTAGCAGTATCACTAATGAAAGAAAACTGATAGTCCTGCGTGGTAAACTTAGCGCACCTTTCCAAGTTCATCTACTGAAAGGGAGCACAGACAGTGCACTGTACACTGTAGGCCGTGCTAACCCGAAGCTCTTTATTGTGCATACAATATGCATAGCGTGCCCCTGATTCTGCTGACAGCCCAGCCATCAGGAGTAGTGCAGACTTTATCACGCTCTTTACACCTTTCCTTCTTGATATAGATGGAAAAACGTATTTTCTCATTTTTGGAGAAGGAAAATTAAAATAGTAAAGTCTGAGCATGTATTTATGAACAGACTCAAAGTAAATGTGAGCTTCCTTATGAGAAGGTGGTTACAACCTATAGTTAGCTCCCATGCCTGCAGGGCTACACTCTTTAGCCTCTGATGTTTGCTTGAAGGATAGTAAATCTTAGTCCTTCATTTAGGATGTGTTGTCACAAAGAGATTTCCATCTGGATTGCTCCAGCTGTCAGTTAAGAGGTTACAGCGCAGGTAGTTTGTAATGTCTAGAAAGTTGTTGGGTGTTTGAGATATGGGTATTGTAACCCAATTAAAGTGGCAGTTTACTTGATTGTTTAAAAAGATAGATAATGCCTTTACTGCCAATTCCCCAGCTTTGCATAGCAAGCATTGTTGTATTAATATACTTTACAATCTTTAAACCTCTAAATTTCTGACTGTTTGTAAGCCTCTGCAGGTCACCTCTTATCTCCGTGCATTTCATCAACTTTTCACAACCAGACAGTGCTAGTTCATGTGGAACATATAAATAAGATTGTGCTCAGTCATGTGGAGTTATTTATGAAGCACCACTAATTGGCTAAAATGCAAGTTTGTAAATAGCACTGAAATAGGAGGGCAGTCTGCATTCTTAGATAATCACAGAGAAAACTGGGAATAGGTAATAAAGGAATTCTCTGTTTTTTAAACAATAACAATTTTCAGGTAGACTGTCCCTTTAATGTTTCTGTGCCGTGCCAAGGCACCATACCACACAGAGGAATGATGGATATTACATTTTGCTAAAGGTGACAGGTCTATAACATTGAGTAAAATGGCAACAAGATGATCAGTATGTCTTCCACAGTCTAGAAAGGTGGCGGTCAGGAGAGGACTCCTGCCTTTGAAAAAGCCGTGTTAGATGGCGAAACATGTTAGGGACTTAGGGAAATGGTGAGGAGCCGTTGCGAGCTCCTGTATTTTAGCTGCTAACTTTAATTGGTGCCATATGATAACTATTTACAGAATCAGGCTATATATATAAGAATCTTTATTTAATTTGACTTTCTTTAAGGGGTTTTATTCATGGTATAACCGGCAGGCTTTGAATCATAACTTAATCGGTTGCTTTCAAGTATTTAGCCACCGCTTGGGAGCTACATTGCCCCATCGGTCAGTTAATTTGATAAGGAAAGCGCCAAATCATTGTTATAAAACATCGGGTATCACCCTATAGTAAGTTAGGCAAGTTTATACTATGCCCTTATACAAAGGGGATCACCTGAGGCTTGACTAATATAAGGGTAACTAAACCAATTTAATCTTGTGTTGGTAAATAATTTATTAGCGACACATTACAAGATCATAGTACCGAGATCTTAAAGTGTACAAAGACTATTCAATTGCTGTTACGAACTGTCAGAGAACTCTAACTACTATGAGTATAAAAAAGATTGGGAATCTCGATTAACCTGTTGTATTTCAACAAGCCACGTAACAAAACTCTTTATGTTGTTAACATATACAACATTTCATACTGTATTAAAAGGTAAGGCTACATAAACAATTAGTGTGCCTGAATCTAAACGCTGTTTGTTAAATCACTAGAATCGATGCTTGCTACGATACATTAAATCAAATAATTAATCATAAGCATTATTCAGCTCAGCATTGAGCATTTATATCATTGAATTCAATATACTTATAAATACTGTTTGTTAAACACTACGTAACATACATCGTTAAATATTGGCCAAATACGGTATTTGACTGTGTGTGAAAGTTGAACTGTTAATTTTAACCCGTGGTGAATAAATAAGCCACGGCACATAACCCTAATCTTGTCTGCATAAATTAAAAACCGCAACTCTGTATCTATAACAAATAAGCTACGGTACACAACCGAACCCTTGTCTACATAAGCACATAAAAAACTACAACATTGTATAAGAATATATGATGACATGTAGCAATAGAGGGTTTGACTACCATTACAGAAATGTGGTAAAATAGACAGACCACGATATATAGTAACAGTGCGTACTTATTTAGAGTTGTAGGATACTATTAATTATAATAATCATTAACCTAACCTATTCACATACAACAACACAATTGTATCAATAATACTGTGCACGTAAATATTGGGAACGATACCCTAGACTTAGGTTAACATATACCTTAAAATAATAAACACAATTATAGTGTTTTTAAATAATACTAAATTTAAGATACCAGAACCCATTGCAAAATACATTAATTCTGATGTTGCGCACAACTCAAATTTACCAAACTATAATGTATCTATGATGCAATATTAACCAGATAAACGATATAACCTCTGCACATAGCTATTTACAATTGGTTTAGAGTATATTATCTACAGCTCCCACCAATTAGGAATAAAAGTGATAGAGTTAGGCAACCTATTGGTTACTCTCCACTTTAATCACATTTTCACTAACATATGGTTTGAGCTAATAACTTTTTTAAACTACTTAACCCTTGGTTACACTTGAAAGGGCGTTGATATCTCTGATTATCTGGAGCGCACATTTTTACTTATTCATCTGTTACTACGGTTTACTTATACACTTATAACTTATCAGTACTGACGTCAGGTATATAAATTATACTGATATTATCACCTTATTCTCAGCCTCAATAGAGGTGATTCTCATATAGTGACCTCTTTATTGGTCCCATTAGCTTGCCATTCTTTCTAATCAACACTATTGCTCCAATTACAGTTTGTGTTTTTAACCTTTTGTTGTTTTCCGCAAATTTTAGCACTGTTTGACCAATAAACGTTAAGTTTTAATTTTAGTTAGGTAAATGTATATTTAGAGACTGGTGCTATATCTGAACGCATTCATATGCCATATTGAACTCTTTAGTATAATTTATTATACTTATTTAGCTCTTGAGTGCTACAAGTGTACTCTTTGCAGTGGTTATCTTTCTAACCACTATCCGCTTTTTTAAGTTCCTATACAGTACACAGCACCGCTGACTCTATTATTAGATATTTACTGATCTGGAACATATTCCAGATCACGTCATATAAAGAGATCTAGAGCTTGCTCCTAACCTAGAGGTAGTGCCATTGGTTTTTCTTTTTTCTTTTTGTGTTGAAACATGGCAGTGACCAGAATGAGCTTGTGCTGTCTTTGTTTTAGTCCAAACTTGTTGTATGGACCAGCCCGAAAATATTTCGTAAAGCGTAAGGCCCTGGTGATCAACTTTTAGTGGAAATGTATAGAAATCAAGGAAAATTTTTGAGTTTATTTTTGAGAATTATATTGTATTTTAAATATTTCCCCTTCACATGCAGATCCTTGCAAAGCAGGATAAGTTTTCATGCTAAAATTTGCTTTTTTTAAATTATTTGAGGAACCTCACAGTACTGACTAAGCTGTCAGAGCAGATAGCTTTAGATGATCGGGCCCTTAGTCTTAAGTCCTTAAGGAATCTAAAATTTGGAAGATTCTGATTCTAGATACTAATCATACGTTTTGCACATGCCCTGCTCCATTCACTCCCATTCACAGAACCTATAAAATGGGGAGAAATACATCTCCATTCATAAAGCATACCCCATTCTCAGATCTTCTTAAAAATTTAGTTTTTGGGTGTATTCATTTGAGTTTTGTCCAAGGAAGGGGTATTACCATAAAATGTAACTTTGTTTTAAAAAAATACATTCATGAGATTTTCATAAAAACGTATATGTTTTTTGCAAATCTAATAAAGTCCAGCCAGTGTGTACATATATGGGGCCGATTTTATGAAAGTGCGAGCAGACATGATACGATGTAGCGTATAATATATGCCATACGCTGTCTGCATTTATCATTGCACAAGCAGTTCTTATGAACTGCTTGTGCAATCCTGCCCCCTGCAGATTTGCGGCCAATCAGCTGCTTGCAGGACGTGTCAATCAGCCAGATCGTATAAGATAGGGCGGATTGACGTTCACAGCCTCAGAGCAGGTGGACAAGTTATGGAGCAGCGGTCTTTAGACTGCTGCTTCATAAATGCTGTTTCTGGCGAGCGTGAAGGCTCCCGCTGAAACAGGGGCATCAAGCTCCATTCGGAGCTTAATAATTCGGCCCTGTGTGTGTATGTGTGTGTGTATATGTATGTATGTATGTATGTATATATATATATATATATATATATATATATATATAGAGAGAGAGAGAGAGAGAGAGAGAGAGAGAGAGAGAGAGAGAGAGAGAGAGAGAGAGAGAGAGAGAGAGAGAGAGAGAGAGAGAGAGAGAGAGAGAGAGAGAGAGAGAGAGAGAGAGAGAGAGAGAGAGAGAGAGAGAGAGAGATCTGTGAGTGTTATTCAATTTTATATATATATATATATATATATATATATATATATAATTTAATATGATAAGACCAAATAATTCATTTATATATAAAGCTGTTTGTATCAGCTTGATTACTGTAAGTTGCAGTTCTTTGTCAGATGGTCTGGGCTGGGTAACACAACCCCCTCTTTTTCTTGGTGACACAGGAGAGAACAAAGGAATTGCTTTCAAAATAATCTTAGAATGACACTCTCAAGTTTGAACGCCCATATACGGATTTCATACCTAAAATGTAAAAACAGATCCCCTGTAGACAACAGCCGCTTAGTCTGAACTAAATGTCAAATACTAGATCTAAATGTCAAATACCCCATACTGAGTTCAAATACACAAAGCTCAGACGTACGTCTCAATGAAAAATAGCAAAAGAAAACCGAAAAACATCTTTTTAAACATGTTCTGTGAAAGCATATCAGAATTTAAATCTTAATAGCAAAAAGAGAAGTTAGAGCTTCATATAAAATTAATTGTGTAATTTTCAAATGTTTCCTTGATAATCAAACTGTATAAATGATATACATATATCTATATATGGATCTGAGAAATGCATTTCAGGTTTGTAACTAATTAAATGAACAACTATATTGCCCTATTTTAAAATATTCATAAATAACAGATTCTTTTATTTCCAGATATCTGAATAGACAGAAGAGTACCAATGCAGGAAGACTATGCAATAGGTTGCCCCATAAATTGTACCTAAATTGTGTTTTCATGCATTTCATGCAAAAATGCTTCTAATAAAAGCTATAGCTTTTTCAAAAGTGTATTTAAGTATGCACCGTGCACCAGCATTTTAAACACAGCACTTGCTCAGAGAGCCTAAGGTGCTTGCACCATCTGGTAATGACTCAATTTGTTAATTGCTGACATGATACAAACTCCACTGATGATCTGAGCAGCTGCATTATTTAAAATGGGGGTGCAGTGACAATATCTTGCTATGCTTCACATGCACGTGCAGAGAAAAATGTTAACACTAAAACAGTGATAACTTTTACTAGAATAATTTTTGCCAATACATGTATATTGCAAATATGTTTCTATTCAAAGATGTAATAAATCTATGTGCATTTAAATTTTGACTGGAATGTCCCTTTAAAATACATGCATTTCCAAGAGCCAATGAAGGGACAAGAATTTTTTGTTGCGTATCCAAAAGGTTCACCAATGATTACAAAATAGAGGCGGGCTTATCACTTGATAAAAGCTCATGCATAGGAGAAAAAAAAGGTCTTTTGTTGGAATTTTGACTTACTGCAAACTACTGCCATTGGAACACAGTCTCTACAGAAAGCATTGGGCCTAAACCTTTTATTCTCTGAATTGCATATACCTCTTCATATGATGGTGAAAGGATGTATCTGAAAAAGCTGAACTCTCATCTGGTTATGTGGTGATGTATATGGTTGTTCTATATTTTTTATATTTAAAGCAAGGTATTCTAAAGCTTTAGTTTAATTGAAGCTGGTAATTTAAAGAGGTACTTTCTATGTTTCACAGCCGGGTATAGTTTAAAATAATCATATTGAAGTAATTTTATTTGCTAGAAAGAATTTTACATCCCATATTTATAAATCGGTTTTACTATTGTGAAATTTCATATAAATTGGTTATTGTAGTTAAATCTCTCTGGTGTGTATTAAGTATTTGTAGCTATTGTGATATATTTTAAAATTTGTTTTATTGTGGCTAAATAAGAGGTTATTTCAGCTCAGATTAATTGGCATATAAATTTGCTGTTGCATTAACAATACACAATTTCTGGTGGTTTAATTGAAGTTATATAAAACCATTTGTGGGCTAAATAGCTTAATTATACTTCCCTGAAAGTTATCTCAGATTTATTGAGATTTAATAAGATTTCTGTGAAGTATCTTGTTATATTGTTTAACTAAGCACTGTTAAATTAGCAGTCCATATTCTGGTATTTTCATTGGGATATTTTAACAAATATTTATTGTCAGTAAAAGTTAATTTTAGATATATATTTTGGTTTGCTTTATAAAGAATATTGTAACAGCATAGGCATATAATTTATTCATAATCTAGTTACTACATAAATATAATTCAAGGTGTCTATAGAGATAACTAATCAAGAACTAAGGAATAAATATTGATTTTAATAAATATATTGTTACGTATATACATTTTATTGGTTGGCAACTGCTGAGATAAAATATACAACATTTTATAACCTAGTATATCCCAATATATATATATATATATATATATATATATATATATATATATATATATATATATATATAAAAATATACACACACACTCCTTGGATTCCTTTAATGCCTCTTTTAAAAGATAGTGTTCTGTAAAGTTTTCCCTGAGTTATCCAGTTTACCTGCTAGAGTAAACATTAGAGTAACATTAGAGTAACATTGTTTACAAATGACTACCTTTATTTTGACATATGAAATAGCTGGTTGTGAGATTAGGAATTCTGGGACTTTGGAGGATACCAGGCACCTCTATAAGCCGGCCAGAACTGTCAAATTTCAAGAGCTATTTGAGAAAATCTGGTCCAGCAATGATGTTTATTCATGCTTATTTCCAATCCCAATAGTACTCAAGTCACCTGCCTACATCCACATCAGTGGCTAGGATTACTCAAAGCAAAAAAATAGAGCATGTCCTTTTTGGATTAGAATGTGCATTTCTGTAGTAAAAAAAAATCAAAGTTCAGAATTTGAAAAAAGAATGCGTTAGTTTTGGCTGACAACTTGTCAGGGAGCAGTGTAAATAATGTAAGTTTCAGCTGCCCTCAAAAACAGCAAATAACTTACTTAAGGCTAGATTTAGAGTTTATTTATTTTAACTAGGTAGCTATTAAATAGTAAATAACTATTTAATAGCTATTGTACCTGGTTAAAATAAATACAAAGTTGCCTTTAAAATAAATATAAATCCTAAAATAGCTACAATGTAATTATTATTTATATTGTAGCTATATTAGGGTTTATTTTACAGGTAAGTATTTAGCTTTAAATAGGATTATTTTTTTTTAAATAAGAAATAATTTATTTAGTTAGAATAAAATTATATTTAACTTAGGGGGATGTTAGGGTTAGGGTTAGACTTAGCTTTAGGGGTTAATTAGCCAATAGCCGTGCAGTAAATCCGTCTCCCATGGGCGCCAAGCTGGATTTACCGCATGGCTATAGGCTAAGTGGTTAAAACGTCGCCTCTTAGAAAAAATTTTTTTTAGCCATGGGCTGCTGTAGCAGCTAAAACCGGTGATCGGTTAAAACAAATAAAGGAGCTTTCTACATGAAGTATCTTATACTTTATGAATGAAAGTCCCCTTTATTTGTTTCAAAAGTCAATCCTAGCATTTGGTTATTACTTTTAGGGGGGACTTTGTAATTTTTGTAGGTAAAATAGCTGTTTTACTTAGGGCAATGCCCTTCAAAAGGCCCTTTTAAGGGCTATTGGTAGTTTATTGGGCTATTAGATTAGGTTTAATTTTTATTCTTTTGGATAATTTCGTTTAATTTTTTTGTAATCTTAATTTTTTTTTGTTTTTTGTAATGTTAGATTATTTTAAATTTTTGTAATTTTAGTGTGTTTTTTTATAATGTTAGTTTTTTTATATTTTTACGTGGTGTTATGATTTTCGAAAATTGTAATTTAATTTTTTTATTTTTTTTTTAAATAGTAATGTTAGGTTAATTTATAGGGGCATATTTATCAAAGCGTCAACTATGTTGCATTTGCGCTGAATATGATCTCCTTATTTATAAAAAAAAGCCGTCAAAAACATGGGCGTCAAGTACGGCGCGAAGAGCATCGGACTGGTGTTAACATTCATCTATTTCGCGGCTATTCTGGGTTTTTCCAACTTTATTTATATCATTTAATTTCTGTCCACGAACAAGCACATTTCTCTTTAGCACATTATTGTATATAGTGTAAATGTATTCTTTTTCTGAGCAGGACTAATTGCAAATACTGTATAGCAAGTAGCGACATATTTGGTGCAAAGTGGATAATGAATTATTCTAATTTATTTAATATTGTACATACATATTTTAGTATGTATACACACACACATATCTCTCTCTCTCTCTCTCTCTCTCTCTCTCTCTCTCTCTCTCTCTCTATATATATATATATATATATATATATATATATATATATATATATATATATATATATATATAGTGAAACCTGTTTAAGACGGAATGGCATCGGACAACGGAAATCTTCTGTCTTGGACAGGTTTCCATCTTATACAGTTAGTAACTGATGGAGCATCTTTTGACATGTGCAAATTCAAAAATGGTAGAATAATGTTACTGTATTGGTCATGAAGCCAGTCTGACCTGCCTTGCCGCAAGGGAGCATAGGATTGGATTCCTGACCAATTAGGAAGTCGGGCGGCAGGTAATGACCTGATGTCCAGCTTCCTAATTGGCTGGGAAGCCATTTCCATGTTCCCTCGCGGCATTGCAGGTCTCCCTCTGACCGTCAGTTCTGGTATCAGAGCATTTAGGCGCAAATGCTCAGGATCATCACCATAACATAAACTACCAATATCAGTGCATCCCTAATCAGAATCAATTTCTTGTTTTTCTTGCATGCAAGTAACAAAGACAGTTCAATTTTTCTGCTTAATCATTACAGTCTTTTATTTAGTTTTTATCTGGATTACCTTTTTTTCTCTAACACAGAAAATGGGTGAGAAAACATAAATTGTATACAAACACAGTACAGTACTGTATTAAAAGATTATGTGTTGCATCAATTACTGTTCAGTAATACACAAACTTTAAGTCTTCTAAACTGTACCTGTACAGTATGCAGTACAAAGACATCTACAGGTGCAGTATCTATTGTGCACAATTACCACAAATACAGGTACAGTAATCATACCTTATGCAAACATTTTAAATAAAATGTACAGTAAAATACTGTAAAAATAAAAATACAGGTACAGTACTGTACTCTACATGTACGTGCTTTTTATTTTTTAGTGTACACCTGTACTGTACAATACTGTATCTGGATTTATTTTTACAGTTCTGTACTACAGTACTTTTTTATTCTAACATTAAATGGAACAGTACTGAACATTATTACCGGTAAAAGATTAACTATAATTGTTGCATCAACTTGGTTCACAATTACAGTAATACAGTACACAAACTTAAACTCTTCTAAATACAGTACAATTACAGCTACAGTATCTATTGTGCGCAATGCGCACTAATACAGTAATCACATACAGTAATATTCAAACATTTTAAACTACAGTACTGTAAATACAGTAAAATATTGAAAATAAAAAATACCTGTGCAAGTACTGTTAATAAAATACAGTACAGTACTGTAAATACTGTAAAAATACAGGTACTGTACTCTACCTGTACGTACTTTTAATTTTTTTAGTGTACACCTGTTGTATACAGTACAGTATCTGGATTTATTTCTACAGTACTGTACTTCAGTACTTTTTTATTCTAACAGAAAATCGTACAGTACTGAACATTATTAAGATTCATTGTTGCATCAACTTTGTTCATAATTACTTTACTGTAATACACAAACTTCAACTCTTCTAAATACAGTACAGTACTGTACAGTACAATTACAGGTACAGTATCTATTGAGCGCAATGCGCAGTAATAATCACATCTTATGCAAACATTTTAAAGTACAGTACTGTAAATAAAATATGTACAGTACTGTAAATAAAAATACAGTACAATTACTGTAAATAACATAATGTACTTAAAATAGTGTGAAAATAAAATTCTGTAAATAAAAACACAGGTACTGTACTCTACCTGTACGTACCTTAAAATTTTTAGTGTACACCTGTACAGTACAGTATCTGGATTTATTTTACAGTACTTTACTACAGTACTTTTTCATCCTAACAGAAAATGGCTATGAAGACATCAACTGTATTCTATACAAATACAGTACTGAACATTATTAAGTGTAAAAGATTAATTGTTGCATCAACTTTGTTCACAATTACTGTAATACAGTAAACATTTTAAAGTACAGTACTGTATAGTTTTTTGTATCCAATCCAGTACTGTACTTTAAACATTTTTTTGCGGCAGATGGAGACAATGTTTACATACTGTAGATTACTTTTTTAATCAAGTTCAATACTGTACTTTAAAATGTTTGTACTGTACTGTTGCTGGAGAGGTCTTGCTTGAAGGTCCGGATACAGAATGATCTGGAACAGGCCAGTGTGTTCTAAAACAAGGAAATACGGTAGTTAGTCATCAGAAATAATGATCATAAACAAAACATTCAACAGTACTGTTAAATAATGTACAGTACTGTACTAAAAAACAGTACAGTACTGTATTTAAGCTTTACATACTCTTATACAGTACTGTACTGTATTTAGATAGTGTACTACAGTTACTGTCTACTGTATGTTTTTACTGTACCTTTATTGGTTTTCTTGTCCCCACAGTGCCAATAATGTTGCTTGTTTTCTTGGGGCATTGGTTATCCTTTTTCCAATTAAATGTCTAGTGGATGTTATTGGTTCTAGAAGCTCCGGGCAGTTATTAAATAATGCAAACTCTTGCAACTGGTGAACTTTCTCTAGAGCATCTTGGTAGCTTTTGATTGATGGCTCACTGGGAATTTCTGTGGTTTCAGCACTTTGATCGTCATCCATGTTCTCATCACTGTCTTGTTGTTGATCTAAAAGTTCCACAGCATTTGTAAATGTGCTTTCCGTCGCAAGTTCTTTGTCTATGTCAATGTAACAGTCTATTTCACTGTCAACAAGATCTCCTTGCTGGAATGATGAACAAATATCATTGTTTTCTTCAGTCACCTGTATTATTTCTGGTAATTCTTCATTATCGTTCCTGTTTGAATTAGAGAAACCAGCTTTTACAAAGCACTTGCAAATGGTATCAGCAGAAATAGACTTGCATGCCATAGAAATCCAGTTGACAGCATCAAGGACTGTTATTGACTTGGCAAGCAGGTGTACATTTTGTGTGGTAGAAATGTTTGCAACCAAGGACTGTGGCAATAATTTTCTATAGTGTCTTCATCGTGTAGATAACACCTTGGCCCATTGGCTGTGTTACGCTTGTTGTGTTTGCAGGGAACCAGGCTAATTTTACATTGCTAAGTTTCAGATGCGGATGGCAGGTAGCGTTATCCAAAAACAGGATGACTTTATGACCTTCTCTCTTCATTTTTCTGTCAAAAATCTTGAGCCATTCAGACATTAGTTCTGCTGTCATCCAGGCTTTTTTATTTGCACGCCAAATAACGGGAAGCTGTGTAGTGTCTATGTTTTTGAAGCAACGTGGCTTTGCTGCCTTACCAATCACAAGAGGCTTCTCCAATCTCCCATCCATGTTTCCACAGAGGAACACCGTCAAACTTTCCTAGGATAACTTTCCTAGTGTGCATTTTTCACGTTTAACAGCCAGAGTTTTTGAAGGTAGCAACCTAAAGAATAGGCCAGTTTCATCGCCATTGTAGATATCTTTTGTAGCGTATGGTTCCTTAAGCATTTTGAGCTTTTCTTCCCATTGGCTAACAGTTTCTTTATCTACATCCTTTGGTTCTCCACATATTTCATTCCATACAATGCAATGCCTCCTTTTAAAACTTTCCAACCAGCCATTAGATGCCTTAAAATCTGTTTTGCCTAATTCTTTGGCTAGTTCGAGGGCTTGTGTTTGTAGTATAGGACCAGAAATTGGTACATTTTTAGAGCGTGCGGCTACAAACCATTCCCACAGGAGCTTGTTTAAATCTTCATTTCCAGTTGCCTTCGATTTCCTCTTCACTTCGCCATTGCCAGCTAACCATTCTTCCATGATTTTCTCTTTATTTTTGATAGCTTCATAAATTTGCGTTTTGCCACACTTAAATTTCTCAACGCATTGTTTTACAGACAACTTATCTTTTGTGTAGGCCTCAATCACTTTAACTTTCATAGCGAGAGTAAGAGTGTTGCACTTTCTAGGAGCCATTCTTGTCACACACCTCTTAAGTTTCAGCATCCGTCCCAACACCCCTTCCGTTTCAGGGTCCTTCCAACATGCCTTCCGCTTCCTTCCCACACCACTTCTGTTTCAGCGTCCTTACAACACCCCTTCCGCTTCCTTCCCACACCACTAACGTTTCTGCATCCTTCTCACATCACTTCCGTGTCAGCGTCTGTTCCAACACCCCTTCCGCTTCCTTCCCACACCACTTCCGTTTCAGCGTCCTTACAACACCCCTTCCGCTTCCTTCCCACACCACTAACGTTTCTGCATCCTTCTCACATCACTTCTGTTTCAGCGTCTGTTCCGTCGTCTTGTTCTTACCTCACTTCCGTTCCGTGTTACATTTTCCGGCTTATCCAGGTTTTCCAGCTTATCCAGATAAGTGAACCAAATGTATGTGCAATTAACACTGTGACCACGTTCCGTTTCCGCGTTGGATAGTTTCCGGCTTATCCAGGTAGTAAAACAATGAAAGTATACACTAAGCGCCGGGACGAAGGGATATTTCCAACATGGACAGGTTTCCGTGTTATACAGGGTCTGTCTTGGACAGGTTTCAGGTTTCACTGTGTGTATGTATGTGTATGTATATATATATATATATATATATATATATATATATATATATATATATGTGTGTTTGTGTGTGTGTTTTATGTCAGAAATCTTTTGCAAACATATTTACATGTCCCTAAGTTCCTTTTTTGTTCTAAACAATGTTGTCTGTCATATCTCTGTGTTTATTTATACCACTATATGTATATATTATAAATTTATTATTAGTTTGAGCAGGAATAATTGCGAATTTAACATGTAATCAGAGTATCGTGTATTTATTTGCAATCAATGGATATTTTAAAGGGATAGGAAAGTAAAAATGTAAATTGCACTAGTGGGAGCTAGCTGCTAATTGGTGCCTGCACACATTTGTCTCTTGTGATTTGCTAAATAGATGTGTTCAGCTAGCTGCCAGTAATGCAATGTTGTTCCTTCAGCAAAGGATAACAAGAGAATGAAACAAATTTGATAATAGAAGTAAATTGGAAAGTTGTTTAAAATTGTATGTTCTATCCAAATCATGAAATAATATTTTGGGGTTTCCTGTCCCTTTAAGAGCTGGGCCAGGTTTCTCTCTGCACCTGTCTAACCCCTCCTGATTGCAATCTATTTTTTAAAAAACACCCCTTCACAGGTGTTATAAAATAGGCTGGCATATAAGATGACATTTCTTACTGAAGAAGAAATTCAAGAGAAGGAAGAAATACACTGAGAATAGCATGACAGTAAAGAGGTGATTTTAATTTCTGCTGTATCTGAATCATGACAGTTTAAAGTTAGGTGGGCTATCCCTTTGAGCTATCAGTTTAAGATTATATTGAATCAAACATCAATTCAAATTTTAAAATCCTTGTCTAAAATATTACACTGTGTGTCCTAATGTCAGAATCAACGTTTATCTTTAAAGGGACAGTCTAGTATAAATTCATCTTTCATTATTCAGATAGGACTTTTAATTTTAATCAACTTTCCAATTTACTTTTATCATCAAATTTGCTATTTTCTCTTGGTATTCTTAGTTTAAACTAAACATAGGTAGGCTCATATGCTAATTTCTAAGCCTTTGAGGGCTGCCTCTTATCACATGCTTTTTAAATTTCTTTTCAAACACAAAGAGACAGAAAGTACACGTGGGCCATATAGATAACACTGTGTTCAGGCACAGGGGGTTATTTAAGATTTAGCACAAAACAATGCTACATTTAAGACAATTCACAGTCATGTGATCAGGGAGCTGGAAGAAGGTTCCTAAATACAAGGTAATCACAGAGGTAAAAAGTATATTAATATAACTGTGTTGGTTATGCAAACCTGGGGAATGGGTAATAAAGGGATTATCTATCTTTTAAAACAATAACAATTCTATGGTAGACTGTCCCTTTAATACTAATTTTCCATATATATACTTTCAAAGTATAATACACAATGTAACAAATGGCACTTACAAGCTCTGATGAGTGATCAATGACACAAGTATCAAGCAATTTGATTTGTTAGTGATAGTTTATAATGTGTATTTGAATCAGATTGGCAGATGTCATAAATCATGTGATTATGCATATACCAATCAAAAGTGGTGGAAAAATGTACTAGTGTGTGGGTAATTAAGGAGTTTGCGTCATAATTGGTGCGAAAAGTGTTGCGTCAAATAAGGCATGAAGTGGAGGTGGGACTTGTATTACATGGCTTAAACATGGTGCACATAGATTTTTCCAACAAATAAAAAGGAAGTTAGTTATATTATGTTGTGTATTTATTTCATTTTTATCTCTATATTTATTAGTGCGACAAGTTTGGGGCAAAACTTTGCACCAAATATGTAGAAATAATATTGTCCACTTGCTTTGTAATGAGAGACAAAGTTGTAGCATAATCCATAAGTACTAATGTATTTTTCATTTTTTATCCCAATATCTACTAGTGCACCAAATGTAGAGCAATAATATTATTTGATTTAGAAAGGGTATACAATTTTAATAAAGTTTCTAATTTAATTTTATTATGTAATATACTTTATTCTCTTGCAGCATCGAACATAAGCTTTCTGTGTTTTCCGACTTACATTGAGTTCTACGGCATCCGCGACCTGAAGGGTGGCGAATTGAAAACCAGGTATGCTGAGCATAACTGTAGAATTTTTGTTAACTTCGTGAGAGCTTCAAATAGTGTTGAATAGGAGGGCGAATGAACGCGATTCCACTCGAATTCCACGGGTTTTCAACTCGCATCGATATGCGTCGAATTGAGATTGCGGGATCGTATGTTACGTCACAAATTTCAACATTTGTCATGTTGATGCTACAGCGAATCAATCTCGCAACAATTACGACGCGGAATTCCAGCGTGTTTTCAGTTGACGCTTTGGTAAATATCCTGCATAGTTTCATCTTAGTTTTTTTTTTCCCACAGGCAAGTTTTTATTTATTTTAAGATAGTTATATTGTAAGTTTAATTTAAAGTTAGGTGGTGTTAGGTTTAGGGGTTATTAGTTTAATTTAGTGTTTTGCGATGTGGGGGCCGGCGGTTTAGGGGTTAATAGGTTTAGTTTAGTGTTGGCGATGTGGGGGGCGGTGGTTTAGGGGTTAATAGGTGTATTTAGTGTTGACGATGTGGGGGGGGCGGTTTAGGGGGTTAATACTTTATTTTAGTGTTGGCTATGTGGGTGGGCGGTGGATTAGGGGTTAATAAGTTTAATAAAGTATTTGCAATGTGGGGTGGCGGTTTAGGGGTTAATAAGTAGTTTATGGGTGTTAGTGAACTTTGTAATATTTTTGTTATGAAACCTTTTTTTCCCCACAAAATCCATAACTACTGGTCTCAGATAGCAGAATGGATCACGGCGGTATAAGCTATAACACTAGCATTATAGCTGGACCTCACAACCTGTAATACAGGTGCGATGAAAATCCCGCACTGAAAAGCCATTTTTTTGAGTGCGGAATGGAGAGTTGCGTAAAGACTAAAATGCTAGCGGTATAGCTGTACCGCCACAACTTGTAATACGGGACACCTGCATATTCCTCATGCAATGGCTACTTTTTCAGCGGTATAGCCATACCGCAACACTTTTCATTTTGCTGATTGATAGGAAGAGAACAAAGAAAAATTTATAATAGGAATAAATTAGAAAGTTGCTTATAATCGCATGATCTGAGGCCTAATTATCAAGCCATCAACTATGCTGCATTCGCCGGCACCAATACACTCGCCTAACATCGTGGCCGCGGACCTGAATACGATGAGTAGCAGACTGTTGTTAACTAGCAGTCATCGACCTCGCTGCTATAAGGCTTTTTACCAACTTTATTTATACCCTGTCACTAAACACTGCCACAATACTAAAATGTTTAACCCCTATCCCGCCACTCCTGGACCCCACCACCACTAAATAAATGTATTACCCCTATCCCGCCACTCCCTGACCCCGCCGCAACTTTAATAAAGCTATTAATCCCTATCCCGCCGCTCCCGGACCCCACCGCCACTAAATAAATGTATTAACCCCTATCCCACCGCTCCCGGACTCCACCGCAACTAAATAAATGTATTAACTCCTGGCCTCCCACATCACTTACTAAACCTATTAACTCCTAAACCACCAGCCCCCTACATCGCCATAAACTAAATTAAGCTATTAACCCCTAAACCTAACAACCCGCTAACTTTACAATAAAAATTACCTTATCCCTATCTTATAATAAATTAAAACTTACCTTTAGAATTAAAATAAACTATATTAAAATATTAATTAACCTACCCTAACTATTAACCTACAATTAAATTAAACTATATTAAACTATTAATTAACCTACCCTATCTATTATACTAAAATTACATTAAACTACCAATTAAATGAACTATATAACATATTTAAAAACCTAACCCTACTCAAATTATTTCAATCTACAATAAAAAAATTACTAAAATACAAAAAATAAAAAACACTGTTACAAAAAACAAACAAACCACAGTATCAAAAATAAAAAACAATTACACCTAATCTAATAGCCTTATCAAAATAAAAAACCCTAGCCTACAATAAACTACCAATGGCCTTTAAAAGGGCCTTTTGCAGGGCATTGCCCCAAATAAATCATCTCTTTTACCTGAAAAAAACCAAACACCCCCCCAACAGTAAAACCCACCACCCACGCAATCAACCCCCTTTCCAAAAAACATAAGCTCCCCATTGCCCTGAAAAGGGCATCTGTATCGGCATTGCCCTTAAAAGGGCATTTAAATCTTTTACTGCCCAGACCCTACTCTAAAAATAAAAACCACCCAATAAACCCTTAAATAAACCTAACACTAACCCCCGTTGATCTGGATGAAGACTTCTGCCGGCTTTGATGAGGACTCTGCCCGCTTGAAGACTTCTGACGGCTTTGATGACGACTTTTGCCCGCTTGGATCAAGACTTCTGCCGCTTGGATGAGGATAGATGTCCGGTCTTCGAAAACTGTAAGTGGATCGTCGGGGGTTAGTGTTAGGTTAATTTAAGGGTTTATTGGGTGGGTTTTATTTTTAGAGTAGGTTCAGTAAAAGAGCTAAATGCCCTTTTAAGGGCAATGCCCATACAAATGCCATTTTCAGGGCAATGGGGAGCTTAGGTTTTTTAGATAGGGTTTTTATTTGGGGGGTTTGGTTGGGTGGGTGGGTGGTAGGTTTTACTGTTGGGGGTGGGGTTTTTTTTCAGGTAAAAGAGCTGATTTCTTTGGGGCAATCCCCCGCAAAAGGCCCTTTTAAGGGACATTGGTAGTTTATTGTAGGCTAGGGTTTTTTTTTATTTTGGGGGGTCTTCTTTATTTTTATAGGGCTATTAGATTAGGTGTAATTGTTTTTTATTTTTGATACTGTGTTGTTGTTTTTTTGTAACTTAGCGTTTATTTTTTTGTAATTTAGTAATTTTTAATTGTAGATTTAAATAATTTGAGTAGGGTTAGGGTTTTTAAATATGTAATATAGTTAATTTAATTGGTAGTTTAATGTAATTTTAGTATAATAATTAGGGTAGGTTAATTAATAGTTTAATATAGTTTAATGTACTTTTAGTATAATAGTTAGGGTAGGTTATTTAATAGTTTAATATAATTTAATGTAATTCTAAAGGTAAGTTTTAATTTATTATAAGATAGGGATGTTGTAATTTTAATGTAAAGTTAGCAGGTTGTTAGGTTTAGGGGTTATTAGCTTAAAGGGATACTAAACCCAATTTTTTTATTTCATGATTCAGATAGAGCATGAGATTTTAAGCACCTTTCTAATTTACTCCTATTATCAATATTTCTTTGTTCTCATGCTATCTAGATTTGAAAAAGCAATACTGTAAGCTTTAGAGCCAGACAATTTTTTGTTTTTTGTTTTTGTTCAGCACATGGATAGCACTTGCTGATTTGTGGCTAAATGTAGCAAACCAATCAGCAGCTCTACCAAGGTGCTGAACTAAAAAATGGGCCGGCTCCTAACCTTTCATTACTGCTTTTTCAAATCAAGATAACATGAGAACAAAGAAAAATTGATAATAGGAGTAAATTAGAAAGTTGCTTAAAATTGCATGCTCTATCTGAATCATGAAAGAAAAAAGGAGGGGTTAATATCCCTTTAATTTAGTTTATGGCGATGTGGGGGGCTGGCGGTTTAGGGGTTAATAGGTTTAGTTAATGGTAGTGATGTGGGAGGCCAGGAGTTTAGGGGTTAATAATTTTATTACAGTTGCGGCGGGGTCGGGGAGCAGCGGGATAGGGGTTAATAACTCTATGTAGGTGGTGGCGATGTTGGGGCGGCAGATTAGGGTGTTTAGACTCGTGGTTTATGTTAAGGTGTTAGGTGTAAACTTTACTGGTTTTCTACCTTAGAAATCAATGGGATATCTGGCAGCATCGAACATAAGCTTTCGCTACTTTCAGACTCCCATTGATTCCTATGGCATCCGCGGTCTCCATGGTGGGGGATTGAAAACCAGGTACGCTGGGCTGGAATAGTGGCAAAAGTACCTGTTAGAAATTTGTTAACTTGCAAAAGGTTTCAGATAGTGCCGAATTTGTATTCGGAACATCTGTAATAACGTAAGCATCGATCTGTGTCGGATTGAGACCGGCGGATCATATGTTACGTCACAAATTTCAACTTTTGCCGGTCTGCAGGCTTTGATAACTAGGTCGAATCAAGCTTGCCACAATTACGCTGCGGAATTCCGGCGTATTTGCGGTTGACAGCTTGATAAATAGGCCTCTCTATCTGAATCATAAAAGAAAAAATTTGGGTTTAGTATCCCTTTAAGTATAAGTGTTTTCTTTTATTACAACAGTGAAACAGACTGTTTAACATCCATTTAATGGGGAAGTTTGCTGATTGTGTTGGGAAAGAGGATTTCTACAATATATAGGTAGCAATATTTTATTTAAGAGACAGTCAACTTCAAAATTGTTATTGTTTAAAAAGTTAGATAATCCCTTTATTTTTTATGACCAAGGATGTACGTTGTAGGTCCTCCTGGGTTTTCAAGCGCTGGAAGCAAATGTGATTGCTTCTAGACGCTTTGAGGCTATTGCAGCGATGCCTCAATATTGAGGCATCGTGCAATACCCTTTTTAAGCACATCGATGCAGGCCACTCTGTGGCCCTCTCTGCATCAACCAGTGGCGTGGGAGGGATACGAGGGAGGAGGTGTGCAGCCCATCACTGGATGACTTCCTCTTAATGCCTGGATCCTGTTCCGGTAGTGTGGTGAGGACGTCGAGAGCGTGTGCGGCGCTACTTAGTATATTGAAATGTAAGGAGGGAAAGGGTGGGTAGGGTATTGAGAGGGCAGCTACACGACAGAAAATTGGTTTTGAATATAAATACCTAATTTCTTTCATGTAATTAGCAAGAGTCCATGAGCTAGTGACATATGGGATATACATTCCTACCAGGAGGGGCAAAGTTTCCCAAACCTCAAAATGCCTATAAATACACCCCTCACCACACCCACAAATCAGTTTTACAAACTTTGCCTCCTATGGAGGTGGTGAAGTAAGTTTGTGCTAGATTCTATGTTGATATGCGCTCCGCAGCAGGTTGGAGCCCGGTTTTCCTCTCAGCGTGCAGTGAATGTCAGAGGGATGTGAGGAGAGTATTGCCTATTTGAATTCAATGATCTCCTTCTACGGGGTCTATTTCATAGGTTCTCTGTTATCGGTCGTAGAGATTCATCTCTTACCTCCCTTTTCAGATCGACGATATACTCTTATATATACCATTACCTCTACTGATTCTCGTTTCAGTACTGGTTTGGCTTTCTACTACATGTAGATGAGTGTCCTGGGGTAAGTAAGTCTTATTTTCTGTGACACTCTAAGCTATGGTTGGGCACTTTTTTATAAAGTTCTAAATATATGTGTTCAAACATTTATTTGCCTTGACTCAGGATGTTCAACGTTCCTTATTTCAGACAGTCAGTTTCATATTTGGGATAATGCATATGAATTAATCAATTTTTTTCTTACCTTAAAATTTGACTTTTTTCCCTGTGGGCTGTTAGGCTCGCAGGGGCTGAAAATGCTTCATTTTATTGCGTCATTCTTGGCGCGGACTTTTTTGGCGGAATTTTTTTTTTCTGTTTCCGGCGTCATACGTGTCGCCGGAAGTTGCGTCATTTTTGACGTTTTTTTGGGCCAAAAGTGTTGGTGTTCCGGATGTGGCGTCATTTTTGGCGGCAAAAGCATTTAGGCGCCAAATAATGTGGGCGTCTTTTTTGGCGCGAAAAAATATGGGCGTCACTATTGTCTCCACATTATTTAAGTCTCATTATTTATTGCTTCTGGTTGCTAGAAGCTTGTTCACTGGCATTTTTTCCCATTCCTGAAACTGTCATTTAAGGAATTTGATCAATTTTGCTTTATATGTTGTTTTTTCTATTACATATTGCAAGATGTCCCAGATTGACCCTGAGTCAGAAGATACTACTGGAAAATTGCTGCCTGGTGCTGGATCTACCAAAGTTAAGTGTATCTGCTGTAAACTTGTGGTATCTGTTCCTCCAGCTGTTGTTTGTAATGAATGTCATGACAAACTTGTTAATGCAGATATTTCCTTTAGTAATGTTACATTACCTGTTGCTGTTCCATCAACATCTAATACTAGTGTTCCTGTTAACATAAGAGATGTTGTGTCTAAATCCATTAAGAAGGCTATGTCTGTTATTCCTCCTTCTAGTAAACGTAAAAGGTCTTTTAAAACTTCTAATTTTTCAGATGAATTTTTAAATGAACATCACCATTCTGATTCTGATAATGATTCCTCTGGTTCAGAGGATTCTGTTTCAGAGGTTGATGCTGATAAATCTTCATATTTATTCAAAATGGAATTTATTCGTTCTTTACTTAAAGAAGTCTTAATTGCATTAGAAATAGAGGATTCTGCGACGGTCGTCCAACCTTGGCGTACATATTACCCCCTTGGTTCTAAAATGTTAAAATGTTAAATATTGGTTCATTTTGCAAATCCTCAGCTAAACTGCTAAATGTATTTCAATGTCTGAAGTCATGTATATGAAGGATGAGTCAATTTGAAATAATTTCTGTACGTTTCACTACATGTCAATAGGCTAACCGCCGGCATATTCCCCTTAGAAAAGCCTATACAGAGGCTAGCTGGTCTTACTGAGACCCGGTTTTGCAGTCACAGCTGCTATAGTAGATCTTATCTAATACTTTTCTTATTTAGCAACTATCCCCACTGGGGTCAGAGTCTGGAATATCAGTAAAATCACTCCTAGAAGCTAAATACATTTCTTCCCCTGATCTGATTTGTGTCCCCTCCTTTTCCCAACTTTCCCTTTCCCCTGCCCCTCTTCTTTGTTTCCTTTTTTTTTTTTTTTTTTTTTTTTTCTCTTGATGGACACCGGGCGCCAGAACTCACGGGTTCACCCTCTGAGATTTCTGACGATAAACGTGAAGGGCTTGAATAGCCCGGGCAAACGCTCAATAGTCATGAGGGAGTTACACAAAATGAATGGGGATGTGATTTTTATACAGGAGTCCCACTTTGCTAGGCAGAGGGAGCCGAAATGGCATAGTCATAGATACCCGACAGCTCTTTTCTCCTCTGGCCCCCGCAAACAAAATGGAGTTGGTATCCTGATTCGTCAAGGATTACCATTTCAAATACAAGAGACCCATCGGGATAGGGAAGGTCGGTTCCTCATGTTGGTGGGCTCACTCCATGGCGCTCAAGTGACAATGGTCAATGTGTATGCCCCGAATGTCGCTCAGCATGTTTTTCTTAAAACTATCTCGGGTAGACTGCTTGATCATGCCAAGGGGGTTATCATTATGGGAGGGGATTTTAATGTACCTCTTATCCCTAAACAAGACACATCTAATGGTATCTCAAGCGTGCCACATCATGTAATTAAACACATAAATGCTACACTTAGACACCATTTACTGCATGATGTTTGGCGCACTCTACATCCGACTGATAAAAAATTTACATTCTACTCTAGCCCGCACAAGAAGTACTCACGCATTGATTATTTCTTTGTAGACTCGCAAGGCATTGAATATATACAGAGTAGTGAGATTGCCCCAATCACATGGTCAGATCATGCCCCGGTTGCATTTCAGATGATGTGGCCTGACACACCACCTACCTCATTTACCTGGAGGTTAGACGACGCTCTTTTGAATGCACCTGACATTGTCGCGGATATCTCAACCCAAATGTTAGAATACTTTGAACTAAACATGACGGACGAACTGCCCCTTACGACAATTTGGGAGGCTCATAAGAGTGTTATCAGGGGTCATCTCATTAAACATAAAGCACGACTGAAGAAAGAGAGGAGAGACAAATACGACCGTTTGCTTTCGGAAATTAAGTCATTAGAGGACTTGCACAGAAAGGACCCCTTAAATGGAGTTAGGGAGACTGAACTGACTCAGGCCAGAAAAGATTTTAACCAGCTCCTCCAGGAGGAAAACCATAAAATTGCAATCTGGTTAAATCAGAAGTACTATGAGGGTGGAGACAAAGCCGGGAAACTCTTAGCGAGAACACTTAAGAGATCCCAGCTTAAGGCATATGTCTATTCCATGAGAGATCACATGGACAAGGTCCATAGGGATAGCCCTGGCATAGCGGAAACTTTCCGGCATTATTATAGCGGTCTTTATAACTTAACGCCCACGGAGACTGCTTGTGAAGCTGCAGGTTCTTCCTGGGATCTTATGGCTCAAAAATATCTCAAAGACACGAAACTGAAAGAGCTGAATTCAGAGGCAGCTGATCTCCTTGACTCCTCTCTGACCAGAGAGGAGATAGAGGATGCTCTAAAAAGCCTTCCAAGTGGGAGGTGCCCTGGCCCGGACGGGCTAGGCTCGAAATATTATAAGACCTTTCTGCCCATCCTATTACCACACTTGCAATCCATGTTCAACTCTTTATCTGAAGGGAGGGCTTTGCCTACCTCTATGCTAGCGGCATATATAACGGTGATCCCGAAGACGGGTAAACCACCCGATAGACCGCAAAGCTACAGACCGATCTCTTTGCTAAACGCCGATGTCAAGATTTTGGCAAAGGTGCTGGCAAATAGAGTTAATAAGATTCTTCCTGGTCTGATTGCCTTGGATCAGGTGGGGTTTGTCCCTGGTCGAGAGGCCAGGGATAACACCCTTAAGATTATACAGCTGATTTCACACTCGGCCAAAGAAGGGCTGCCGCTCGCCCTGTTGTCGACCGATGCAGAAAAAGCTTTCGACAGGGTGAGCTGGCAGTTCCTTAAGAATACCCTGAAGAGGGTGGGCTTTGGTGAGCGGTTCGTGGAGATGGTTTTCTGCCTTTACTCTGGGCCTACTGCACGGGTTAGGGTCAATGGTCTTTTGTCTGAGCCATTTGCCATTACCAATGGGACCAGACAGGGGTGCCCTCTGTCTCCCCTGCTGTTCGCCATCTCGGTTGAAGCACTGGCGTGCAATATCCGTGACAACTGCGGAATAACGGGTTATATGATAGGAGGGCGGGAATATAAAATAAGTATGTATGCGGATGACTTGCTTTTCACCCTGAATAACTTGAGGACATCTGTCCCCGCCCTCCTGCAGGAATTCGCTAGATACGGAAATGTCTCTGGCTTCCTGCTTAATGCCACCAAGTCAGAGGTACTAGGGATCAACTTGGAACAATCTGACAAGGACTGGTTAAGGGATTATAGCCCATTTCAGATAAAAGATAGATATCTTAAGTACCTGGGAGTTTATCTTGCTGTCTCCAACCAGGACATATTTGAGTCAAATTATGCAGCACTCCGACGTGAGGTTGCGGCCGACCTTTCTGCGTGGAAACATAAAAACATCTCATGGCTGGGACGGATTGGGGTGGTGAAGATGAACGTCCTCCCTAGACTGCTTTATCTACTCCAGACATTGCCCATTCCGCTCCCACATGCCTTCCTCCCACAGTTCCAAAATCTAATCGAGGAATACATCTGGCAGGGGACTAGACCGAGGGTTAGTAGGCGGACGATGTACAAGACAAGAGGGGAGGGTGGTTTGGCCCTTCCAGACATAATACTTTACAGAAAAGCAGTAATTTTACAGAGAGTGGTCGAGTGGTGTCAGGGAAACCCACAAAAAGATTGGATTTCCACAGATAAAGAGATCCTCCAGGTTAGTGACCTGACACCATTACTGTGGACAAATAGCAAACACAGGCCCTCACAAATAATGGGGTTTCCCCTCTTGGAGGAGCTCTTTTTGACTTGGGATGCCACACTGCGGACTGACTCTCATGTTTCCACCCCAATCTCACCACTGACGCCTATCTTTGGCAATCCTGATTTGCCCTTACAATCTCGGGCGCCCTTGGAGGGGAATCCCCCCTTTGTTAATAAGGCAGCCAGCTTTGTCCATATGGGACGACTGAAAACGAAAGATGAAATCTTGTCAGACTACCCGGATCTCTCTTTGACTTGGTTTACCTACTTGCAAATAGGACACTTTATCAACACTCACAAACACAAGTTGCAACTGATGAGAGACCCCTCCCCCTTTGAATCTCTATGTACTCAAGGTATTGCGGTAGGACACTTGGTCTCCCGCGTCTATACTTTACTTCTACAGCCTAGAGACAGCCCCCTTCCAAACTACACAAGAGCTTGGCATCGGGAGCTGGACTCTGAGCTCTCTAGAGAGGCATGGCTGCGGATTTTCCGTGCCGTAAAGACATTGTCAGTCTCTGCTCGTGTGCAAGAATCGCACTATAAATTCCTAAGCCGGTGGTATCTCACACCGTCTAGACTCAGAGCAATCTACCCGAGAGCTTCAGAGAAGTGCTGGAGGGGGTGCGGTGGCACTGGTACGATCTTGCATATCTGGTGGGACTGTCCGCTCCTGCTGGACTTCTGGTCCTCTGTCTGGCGGGAGATGCAGAAACTACTTGACCTTGAAATTCCAAAAATCCCAGAAATTTTGCTATTTCATTTCCCTGACAAAATAGAAAATAAGCTTAAAAGGAGCCTCCTGATGCTGATGTTATCGGGGGCTAAGAACCTGATACCTCAACGATGGAAGTCCCCCCAGATACCTACCCTTGCGGACTGGAGACAAAATGTGCAAAATACACTCCTCTTGGAGAAATATCATTATGTGAAGACCGCGACAATGGATGCATACACGGAAATGTTGCTGCTATGGGAGGGCCCCGGAACAGAGAGATGAGTGAGAGTTCTGGAACTTGGGTTGGGAGGTGATCCTTGGGTGACGGATGTCCTGTGCCCAAATTTTTTTTTTTTTTTTTTTTTTTCTCATCCTCTCCTTACCCTTCCTGATATCTCTTTCCCCTTCACCTTCTCTTTACCCCTCCTAGTTTCTTCCCCTTCTTTCCTTTTCCCCTGCTTCTCATACAGCCACCGACCTGCCCCCGGTTCCCTCTAGTCCCCCCTGACTGTGTATATACTAGGGGGATTGGAGTACTTAGACTAGTGAGCTGTGCTGTGACCCGGGTAACACCTCGCATATCTGTATATCTTTCTTCTTTTAGACCTGAATTGTTTGTGTTTATATTTGTTACTTAAGCATCGTGTCTTTACCTTAAAAAGACATGTCATTAGTTGCTAGAAAATTCTTGAAAATGTATGTAAAGAGCTAATCATTTACCGACATCTTGTTTGACACCTCGCTAGTAGCAGACTGATGTTTTCTTCTATTTTACATAATGAGACCCATGTAATAGGGGTCTCTTAGACTGTTACATATTATTAACATCAGAATTTTTCTTTTATTTTACTTTCTTAATGGTGTAAAATGGTGTCTGTCATTGCAAATGTACCAATTGTATTATGAAAGTTTATTTTTCTCAATAAAGCTCTTTTAAAAATTAAAAAAAAAAAAAAAAAAAAAAAGAAATAGAGGATTCTGGTCCTCTTGTTACTAAAACTAAACGTTTAAATTCGGTTTTTGAATCTCCTGTAGTTATTCCAGAAGTTTTTCCTGTCCCTGATGCTATTTCTGAAGTATTCTCCAGGGAATGGAATAATTTGGGTAATTCATTTACTCCTTCTAAACGTTTTAAGCAATTATATCCTGTGCCATCTGACAGATTAGAGTTTTGGGACAAAATCCCTAAGGTTGATGGGGCTGTCTCTACTCTTGCTAAACGTACTACTATTCCTATGGCAGATAGTACTTCCTTTAAGGATCCTTTAGATAGGAAGATTGAATCCTTTCTAAAAAAAGCTTACTTATGTTCAGGTAATCTTCTTAGACCTGCTATATCTTTAGCGGATGTTGCTGCAGTTTCAACTTTTTGGTTAGAAGCTTTAGCGCAACAAGTAACAGATCATAATTCTCATAGCATTTTTAATCTTCTTCAACATGCTAATAACTTTATTTGTGATGCCATCTTTGATATTATTATCGGTTATTTGTAGAGCGCCAACAGATTCCGCAGCGCTATAAACAAAGGGGAGTACAACAAAACAATTATAGGGTAGAGGGCCCTGCCAAGAGTTGCACTGTTGTAGTCAGCTCTTAAGAAGGTGATCTACAAACAGCTGGACTCTTAGGCTTACATGCTAAGAGGGTTCAGGGGATTGCAGTGGAGGAGAGGAACTGGAAATAGGAAAGGTCAGCGTAGGTTGTATGCGTCCCTGAACAGTAGAGTCTTTAGGGAGCACTTGAAGCTTTTAAAACTAGAAGAGTGTCTTGTGGAGCGAGGCAGAGAGTTCCACAAGATGGGAGCCAGTCTTGAGAAGTCCTGTAAACGGGAGTGTGATGAGGTGACAAGAGAGGAGGAGAGTAGGAGGTCATGAGCAGAGCGAAGGGGACGGGAGGGAGAGTATCTGGAGACAAGGTCTGAGATGTAGTGGGGAGCAGTGCAGTTGAGGGCTTTGTATGTAAGAGTGAGAGTTTTGTGTTTGATCCTAGAGGCAAGAGGAAGCCAGTGAAGGGATTGGCAGAGAGGCGCAGCAGATGAAGAGCATTCATTATGGATTGTAAAGGAGCTAGGCGGCAGGAGGGGAGACCAGAGAGGACAGAGTTGCAGTAATCAAGGCGGGAAAGAATGAGAGAGTGGATTAAAATCTTAGTTGTGTCTTGTGTAAGGAAGTGTCTAATTTTAGAGATGTTTTTAAGGTGGAAGCGGCAGGCTGTAGCCAAGGACTGAATGTGAGGAGTGAAGGAAAGATCTGAGTCAAATGTGACCCCGAGACATCGGGCATGCGGGGTAGGGGTAATGATGGAGTTGTCGACAGTTATAGAGATATTGGGGGTGGAGATTTTGGAAGAAGGGGGGAAAATGAGGAGCTCAGTTTTGGAGAGATTTAGCTTGAGGTAGTGAGAGGACATCCAGGAAGAGATGTGAGAAAGACAGTTAGTGACACGGGTTAGCAAGGAAGGAGATAGTTCTGGTGCAGAGAAGTAGATTTGGGTGTCATCGGCATACAAATGATATTGGAAACCGTGGGACTTAATAAGGGAACCTAGTGATGACGTATAGATTGAGAAGAGAAGGGGACCGAGGACAGAGCCTTGCGGTACTCAAACAGAAAGTGGTGACGGGGCAGAGGAGGCCCCAGAGAAGGCTACACTGAAGGTACGGTTTGACAGGTAGGAAGAGAGCCACGAAAGGGCTGTGTCACAGATGCCGAAGGATTGGAGGGTTTGGAGCAAAAGAGGGTGGTCGACAGTGTCAAAGGCTGCGGACAGATCAAGGAGGATAAGCAGAGAGAAGTGGCCTTTTGATTTAGCTGTAAGTAGGTCTCTGTGGAGTGATAGGGACGAAATCCAGATTGCAGCGGGTCAAGAAGGGAGTTTAACGTAAGGAAATGGGATAGGCGTGCATATACTAGTTTTTCGAGAAGCTTTGAAGCAAGAGGGAGGAGGGAAATTGGGCGGTAGTTGGATGGGGAGGTAGGATCAAGGGAAGGTTTTTTGAGGATAGGTGTGACCAGTGCATGTTTCATTGATGTGGGAAATGTACCAGTGCTGAGGGAGAGGTTGAAAATGTGTGTTAGCATAGGGGTAAGGGTAGCAGAGAGAGAGGGGAGCAGCTGTGAGGGGATAGGGTCAAGGGGACAGGTAGTGAGGCGAGAGCGCAGTATAAGTGCTGAAACTTCGTCCTCAGTAACAGGGGAGAATGAACTAAGTTTCAGGTTATGAGGGGTGTGGTTGAGTGAGAGTATTTGAGGGGGGGAGAGAATGGAATTGTGTTGAGAGCTGATTTCATGTCTGATGGAATCAATTTTGTTAATGAAGTGACTGGCAAAGTCTTGAGCTGACAGAGAAGTTGTATTAGGAGGTGGGGGAGGGCGGAGGAGTGTATTGAAAGTGGAGAACAGACGTTTTGGGTTTGAAGAAAGATTATAGATAAGAGTAGAGAAGTAGTGTTGCTTGTGGAGATTAAGGGCAGAGTAGTAGGAGTTCAAGATGAATTTGTAATGAAGAAAATCAGCTGAACTCTGTGATTTTCTCCAATGTCGTTCAGCAGTACGGGAACATCTGCGTAGGTACCGTGTCAGAGGAGTATGCCAGGGCTGGGGATGAGTGTGTGATTTCCTAGCAATGGTAAGAGGGGCAAGATTGTCAAGGACGGATATAAGGGTGGAATTATAGTGGCAGATAGATTGTTCAGGGCAGGAAAAGGAGGAGAAGGATGAGAGGAGCGGTTGAAGGGAATTAGCAAGTTGTTGCTGATCTAAAGACCTAATGCTTCTGTGAAGTTTGGTGTGAGCAGTAGAAGGTGGGAGAGTTGTAGGAAGGGATGATATGTTGCAGGTGAGGAGATGGTGGTCAGAAAGAGGAAAAGGGGAGTTTGAGAAGTTTGAGAGAGTGCATCGATAGCTAAAGATCAGGTCAAGGGAGTGACCGTCTTTGTGAGTGGGAGAATCAGTACATTGTGACAGACCGAAAGAGGAAGTGAGTTGCAGAAGTTGTTTAGCAGATGAGGCAGTGGGATTGTTAAGGGGGATGTTGAAGTCGCCAAGAATGAGGGCAGGGGTGTCTGAGGAAAGGAAATAAGGAAGCCAGGCAGCAAAGTGATCTAAAAATTGAGTTGGGGAGCCAGGGGGGCGGTATATGACTGCAACACGTATAGAGAGGGGAGAGAATAACCGAATCATGTGTGCTTCAAATGAAGAAAATGTGAGTGAAGAGAAGGGCTGAATTTGTTGGAAGGTGCACCGAGAGGAAAGTAAAATACCGACACCACCTCCTTGTCTATTGCCAGACCTAGGAGTGTGGCTGAAATGGAGTTGATGTCAGGTATATGTCTCTAGCTATTTTAGCTAGAAGAGCTTTATGGCTTAAAACTTGGAATGCTGATATGTCTTCTAAGTCAACTTTGCTTTCCCTTTCTTTCCAGGGTAATAAATTATTTGGTTCTCAGTTGGATTCTATTATCTCAACTGTTACTGGAGGGAAAGGAACTTTTTTACCACAGGATAAAAAATGTAAAGGTAAATTTAGGTCTAATAATCGTTTTCGTTCCTTTCGTCACAATAAGGAACAAAAGCCTGATCCTTCACCCACAGGAGCGGTATCAGTTTGGAAACCATCTCCAGTCTGGAATAAATCCAAGCCTTTTAGAAAACCAAAGCCAGCTCCCAAGTCCACATGAAGGTGCGGCCCTCATTCCAGCCCAGCTGGTAGGGGGCAGATTATTTTTTTTCAAAGAAATTTGGATCAATTCAATTCACAATCTTTGGATTCAGAACATTGTTTCAGAAGGGTACAGAATTGGCTTCAAGATAAGGCCTCCTGCAAAGAGAGTTTTTCTTTCCCGTGTCCCAGTAAATCCAGCGAAGGCTCAAGCATTTCTGAAATGTGTTTCAGATCTAGAGTTGGCTGGAGTGATTATGCCAGTTCCAGTTCTGGAACAGGGGCTGGGGTTTTATTCAAATCTCTTCATTGTACCAAAGAAGGAGAATTCCTTCAGACCAGTTCTGGATCTAAAAATATTGAATCGTTATGTAAGGATACCAACATTCAAAATGGTAACTATAAGGACTATCCTGCCTTTTGTTCAGCAAGGGCATTATATGTCCACAATAGATTTACAGGATGCATATCTGCTGTTTCTTGTGAGTCTCCTTTTCTGATTTTTCATCAGGATAAGGCGGTGTTGCGAACTTCTTTTAAATTTTTACCTAAGGTTGTGAATTCTAACAACATTAGTAGAGAAATTGTGGTTCCTTCATTGTGTCCTAATCCTAAGAATTCTAAGGAGAGATCATTGCATTCTTTGGATGTAGTTAGAGCTTTGAAATATTATGTTGAAGCTACTAAGAATTTCCGAAAGACTTCTAGTCTATTTGTTATCTTTTTCGGTTCTAGGAAAGGTCAGAAGGCCTCTGTCATTTCTTTGGCATCTTGGTTGAAATCTTTAATTCATCATGCTTATGTCGAGTCGGGTAAAACTCCGCCTCAGAGGATTACAGCTCATTCTACTAGGTCAGTTTCTACTTCCTGGGCGTTTAGGAATGAATCTTCGGTTGAACAGATTTGCAAAGCAGCAACTTGGTCTTCTTTGCATACTTTTACTAAATTCTACCATTTTGATTTGTTTTCTTCTTCTGAAGCAGTTTTTGGTAGAAAAGTACTTCAGGCAGCTGTTTCAGTTTGATTCTTCTGCTTATAATTTCAGTTTTTTTCATTATAAGATTTAAACTTTATTTTGGGTGTGGATTATTTTCAGCGGAATTGGCTGTCTTTATTTTATCCCTCCCTCTCTAGTGACTCTTGCGTGGAAGATCCACATCTTGGGTAGTCATTATCCCATACGTCACTAGCTCATGGACTCTTGCTAATTACATGAAAGAAAACATAATTTATGTAAGAACTTACCTGATAAATTAATTTCTTTCATATTAGCAAGAGTCCATGAGGCCCACCCTTTTTGTGGTGGTTATGATTTTTTGTATAAAGCACAATTATTCCAATTCCTTATTTTTTATGCTTTTGCACTTTTGTCTTATCACCTCACTTCTTGGCTATGCGTTAAACTGATTTGTGGGTGTGGTGAGGGGTGTATTTATAGGCATTTTGAGGTTTGGGAAACTTTGCCCCTCCTGGTAGGAATGTATATCCCATACGTCACTAGCTCATGGACTCTTGCTAATATGAAAGAAATGAATTTATCAGGTAAGTTCTTACATAAATTATGTTTTTTTTAGCAAACTGAGTACTAGTAGACAGCTGCCAGTACCCAAGACTGTGGCAAATAGGTAGAGGGGGAGGGTTAGAGAGCTGTTTGGGGGGTCAGGGAGGTTGGTGGCTAAGGGGGATCCAACACCGAAGAATATATAAAAAAATATGTATATATTAAAAAAAAAGGCTTTTATTTTAGTACTGGCAGACTTTCTGCCAGTACTTAAAGTGAATGTCAAGTCACGTTCGCCACTCTTCCTCATCTTGTTAATTACCTAAAATAAACGTTAGATTAAAGACTAAAACCATAATCGAAGGATTTAAAACCCTACTTCGCTTACTTTCTTCCTCCGCCCGCCATCTTGTCCCTCGTATCTAATTTGATTGACATTGCCCTTAACGAATTATAGCTCATACCCCGTGGCGTCTAGCCCCTTTTTGCACACGTAACACGATCAAACTGCGCATGCGTTCCCTAACAAATCGTCATTGACAATCCATGCTCGTTCACATGTAGCGCATGCGCAAACAATTCCGAACACCTAACGCATGCGCAATGTCTGTCTACCTGTCAACCGCGGTTCGCGATCCCTAATAAAGTGTTTAACCCCTAAACCGCCGATCCCGGACCCCGCCGCTACCTAATAGTTATTAACCCCTAAACCGCCTCCATCTACCTTAGCTACCACGCCGCCGTCTACCCCTGCGCCATCTACCCCTGCTCCATCTACCCCTGCGCCATCTACCCCGCCGCCATCTACCCCACTGACATCTACACCGCCGACATCTACCCCGCCGACATCAACCCCATCTACCACGCCGACATCTACCCCATCTACCACGCCGACATCTACCCCGCCGACATCTACCCCATCTACCCCGCCGACATCAACCCCATCTACACCGCCGACATCTACCCCATCTACCCCGCCGACATCTACCCCATCTACACCGCGGACATCTACCCCGCTGACATCTACCCCGCCGACATCTACCCCATCTACCCCGCTGACATCTACCCTGCAGACATCTACCCCATCTACCCCGCCAACATCTACCCCATCTACACCGCGGACATCTACCCTGCCGACATCTACCCCATCTACCACGCCGACATCTACCCCATCTACCCCGCTGACATCTACCCCGCCGACATCTACCCCATCTACCCCGCAGACATCTACCCCATCTACCCCGCTGACATCTACCCCGCCAACATCTACCTCATCTACCCCGCCGACATCTACCCCACCTACCCCGCCGACATCTACCTTAGCTACCCCGCTGCCATCTATCTTACCTACCCCGCCGCCATCTATTTTAAAAATATTAACCTCTAATTTAATCCCCCTACACTGCCGCCAGCTATACTAACTATATTAATCCTAATTATATTAGGGTTAATATAGTTATTATATTAATATATATATATATATATATATATATATATATATATATAAAGTATAATAACCCTATCTTACTCTAACATCCCTAACTAAATTCTTATTAAAATAGATCTAATTAATATTATTAATAAAAATATTCCTATTTAAATCTAAATACTTACCTATAAAATAAACCCTAAGATAGTTGTAGCTATCTTAGGGTTTATATTTATTTTACAGGTAACTTTGTATTTATTTTAACCAGGTACAATAGCTATTAAATAGTTATTTACTATTTAATCGCTACCTAGTTAAAATAATTACCACTGTACCTGTAAAATAAATCCTAACCTAAGTTACAAATACACCTACGCTATCAATAAATTAAATAAACTACAAATATCTAAACTAAAATACAATAAATTAAACTAAACTAAATTACCAAAAAAAACAAACACTAAATTACAAAAAAATAAAAAAAATATTACAAGATTTTTAAGCTAATTACACCTATTCTAAGCCCCCTAATAAAATAATAAAGCCCCCCAAAATAAAAAAATTATCCTGCCCTATTCTAAATTAAAAAAGTTCAAAGCTCTTTTACCTTACCAGCCCTTAAAAGGGCCTTTAGCGGGGCATGCCCCAAAGAAAACTGCTCTTTTGCCTGTAAAGATAAACACAATACCACCCCCCAACATTACAACCCACCACCCACATACCCCTATTCTAAACCCACCCAAACCCCCCTTAAATAAACCTAACACTACCCCCCTGAAGATCTCCCTACCTTGTATTCACCCAGCTGGGCAGAACTCTTCATCCGATCCGGACGATGTCCAATCAAGCGGCAGTGAACTCTTCTTCCATCCGGCGATGTCTTCAAGCAAAGCGGCATCTTCAATCTTCTTTCTTCGCTCCTCCGCCGCGGAGCATCCATCTGGCACGAAGACTAAACGAGGAATGAGGTACCTTTTTTAAATGACGTCATCCAAGATGGCGTCTGTCGAATTCCGATTGGCTGATAGGATTCTATCAGCCAATCGGAATTAAGGTAGAAAAATCTGATTGGCTGATTGAATCAGCCAATCAGATTCAAGTTAATTATTTTATTGTATTTTAGTTTAGATATTTGTAGTTTATTTAATTTATTGATAGTGTAGGTGTATTTGTAACTTAGGTTAGGATTTATTTTACAGGTAAATTGGTAATTATTTTAACTAGGTAGCTATTAAATAGTTATTAACTATTTAATAGCTATTATACCTAGTTAAAATAAATACCAAGTTACCTTTAAAATAAATATAAACCCTAAAATAGATACAATGTAATTATTAATTACATTTTAGCTATCTTAGGGTTTATTTTATAGGTAAGTATTTAGATTTAAATAGGAATATTTTCATTAATAATATTAATATTAGATTTATTTTAATAAGAATTTAGTTAGGGATGTTAGAGTTAGATAGGGTTATTATACTTAATATATAGATAAAATAATAACTATATTAACTATATTAACCCTAATATAATTAGGGTTAATATAGCTGGCGGCGGTGTAGGGTGATTAGATTAGGGGTTAATGTGTTTAATATAGGCGGCGGCGGTGTAGGGGGATTAAATTAGGGGTTAATACATTTATTATAGGTAGGGCCGGTGTAGGGTGTAGGAGAATTCCTTCAGACCAGTTCTGGATCTAAAAATATTGAATCATTATGTAAGGATACCAACATTCAAAATGGTAACTATAAGGACTATCCTGCCTTTTGTTCAGCAAGGGCATTATATGTCCACAATAGATTTACAGGATGCATATCTGCTGTTTCTTGTGAGTCTCCTTTTCTGATTTTTCATCAGGATAAGGCGGTGTTGCGAACTTCTTTTAAATTTTTACCTAAGGTTGTGAATTCTAACAACATTAGTAGAGAAATTGTGGTTCCTTCATTGTGTCCTAATCCTAAGAATTCTAAGGAGAGATCATTGCATTCTTTGGATGTAGTTAGAGCTTTGAAATATTATGTTGAAGCTACTAAGAATTTCCGAAAGACTTCTAGTCTATTTGTTATCTTTTTCGGTTCTAGGAAAGGTCAGAAGGCCTCTGTCATTTCTTTGGCATCTTGGTTGAAATCTTTAATTCATCATGCTTATGTCGAGTCGGGTAAAACTCCGCCTCAGAGGATTACAGCTCATTCTACTAGGTCAGTTTCTACTTCCTGGGCGTTTAGGAATGAAGCTTCGGTTGAACAGATTTGCAAAGCAGCAACTTGGTCTTCTTTGCATACTTTTACTAAATTCTACCATTTTGATTTGTTTTCTTCTTCTGAAGCAGTTTTTGGTAGAAAAGTACTTCAGGCAGCTGTTTCAGTTTGATTCTTCTGCTTATAATTTCAGTTTTTTTCATTATAAGATTTAAACTTTATTTTGGGTGTGGATTATTTTCAGCGGAATTGGCTGTCTTTATTTTATCCCTCCCTCTCTAGTGACTCTTGCGTGGAAGATCCACATCTTGGGTAGTCATTATCCCATACGTCACTAGCTCATGGACTCTTGCTAATTACATGAAAGAAAACATAATTTATGTAAGAACTTACCTGATAAATTAATTTCTTTCATATTAGCAAGAGTCCATGAGGCCCACCCTTTTTGTGGTGGTTATGATTTTTTGTATAAAGCACAATTATTCCAATTCCTTATTTTTTATGCTTTTGCACTTTTGTCTTATCACCTCACTTCTTGGCTATGCGTTAAACTGATTTGTGGGTGTGGTGAGGGGTGTATTTATAGGCATTTTGAGGTTTGGGAAACTTTGCCCCTCCTGGTAGGAATGTATATCCCATACGTCACTAGCTCATGGACTCTTGCTAATATGAAAGAAATGAATTTATCAGGTAAGTTCTTACATAAATTATGTTTTTTTTAGCAAACTGAGTACTAGTAGACAGCTGCCAGTACCCAAGACTGTGGCAAATAGGTAGAGGGGGAGGGTTAGAGAGCTGTTTGGGGGGTCAGGGAGGTTGGTGGCTAAGGGGGATCCAACACCGAAGAATATATAAAAAAATATGTATATATTAAAAAAAAAGGCTTTTATTTTAGTACTGGCAGACTTTCTGCCAGTACTTAAAGTGAATGTCAAGTCACGTTCGCCACTCTTCCTCATCTTGTTAATTACCTAAAATAAACGTTAGATTAAAGACTAAAACCATAATCGAAGGATTTAAAACCCTACTTCGCTTACTTTCTTCCTCCGCCCGCTATCTTGTCCCTCGTATCTAATTTGATTGACATTGCCCTTAACGAATTATAGCTCATACCCCGTGGCGTCTAGCCCCTTTTTGCACACGTAACACGATCAAACTGCGCATGCGTTCCCTAACAAATCGTCATTGACAATCCATGCTCGTTCACATGTAGCGCATGCGCAAACAATTCCGAACACCTAACGCATGCGCAATGTCTGTCTACCTGTCAACCGCGGTTCGCGATCCCTAATAAAGTGTTTAACCCCTAAACCGCCGATCCCGGCCCCGCCGCTACCTAATAGTTATTAACCCCTAAACCGCCTCCATCTACCTTAGCTACCACGCCGCCGTCTACCCCTGCGCCATCTACCCCTGCTCCATCTACCCCTGCGCCATCTACCCCGCCGCCATCTACCCCACTGACATCTACACCGCCGACATCTACCCCGCCGACATCAACCCCATCTACCACGCCGACATCTACCCCATCTACCACGCCGACATCTACCCCGCCGACATCTACCCCATCTACCCCGCCGACATCAACCCCATCTACACCGCCGACATCTACCCCATCTACCCCGCCGACATCTACCCCATCTACACCGCGGACATCTACCCCGCTGACATCTACCCCGCCGACATCTACCCCATCTACCCCGCTGACATCTACCCTGCAGACATCTACCCCATCTACCCCGCCAACATCTACCCCATCTACACCGCGGACATCTACCCTGCCGACATCTACCCCATCTACCACGCCGACATCTACCCCATCTACCCCGCTGACATCTACCCCGCCGACATCTACCCCATCTACCCCGCAGACATCTACCCCATCTACCCCGCTGACATCTACCCCGCCAACATCTACCTCATCTACCCCGCCGACATCTACCCCACCTACCCCGCCGACATCTACCTTAGCTACCCCGCTGCCATCTATCTTACCTACCCCGCCGCCATCTATTTTAAAAATATTAACCTCTAATTTAATCCCCCTACACTGCCGCCAGCTATACTAACTATATTAATCCTAATTATATTAGGGTTAATATAGTTATTATATTAATATATATATATATATATATATATATATATATATATATATATATATATAAAGTATAATAACCCTATCTTACTCTAACATCCCTAACTAAATTCTTATTAAAATAGATCTAATTAATATTATTAATAAAAATATTCCTATTTAAATCTAAATACTTACCTATAAAATAAACCCTAAGATAGTTGTAGCTATCTTAGGGTTTATATTTATTTTACAGGTAACTTTGTATTTATTTTACCCAGGTACAATAGCTATTAAATAGTTATTTACTATTTAATCGCTACCTAGTTAAAATAATTACCACTGTACCTGTAAAATAAATCCTAACCTAAGTTACAAATACACCTACGCTATCAATAAATTAAATAAACTACAAATATCTAAACTAAAATACAATAAATTAAACTAAACTAAATTACCAAAAAAAACAAACACTAAATTACAAAAAAATAAAAAAAATATTACAAGATTTTTAAGCTAATTACACCTATTCTAAGCCCCCTAATAAAATAATAAAGCCCCCCAAAATAAAAAAATTATCCTGCCCTATTCTAAATTAAAAAAGTTCAAAGCTCTTTTACCTTACCAGCCCTTAAAAGGGCCTTTAGCGGGGCATGCCCCAAAGAAAACTGCTCTTTTGCCTGTAAAGATAAACACAATACCACCCCCCAACATTACAACCCACCACCCACATACCCCTATTCTAAACCCACCCAAACCCCCCTTAAATAAACCTAACACTACCCCCCTGAAGATCTCCCTACCTTGTATTCACCCAGCCGGGCAGAACTCTTCATCCGATCCGGACGATGTCCAATCAAGCGGCAGTGAACTCTTCTTCCATCCGGCGATGTCTTCAAGCAAAGCGGCATCTTCAATCTTCTTTCTTCGCTCCTCCGCCGCGGAGCATCCATCTGGCACGAAGACTAAACGAGGAATGAGGTACCTTTTTTAAATGACGTCATCCAAGATGGCGTCTGTCGAATTCCGATTGGCTGATAGGATTCTATCAGCCAATCGGAATTAAGGTAGAAAAATCTGATTGGCTGATTGAATCAGCCAATCAGATTCAAGTTAATTATTTTATTGTATTTTAGTTTAGATATTTGTAGTTTATTTAATTTATTGATAGTGTAGGTGTATTTGTAACTTAGGTTAGGATTTATTTTACAGGTAAATTGGTAATTATTTTAACTAGGTAGCTATTAAATAGTTATTAACTATTTAATAGCTATTATACCTAGTTAAAATAAATACCAAGTTACCTTTAAAATAAATATAAACCCTAAAATAGATACAATGTAATTATTAATTACATTTTAGCTATCTTAGGGTTTATTTTATAGGTAAGTATTTAGATTTAAATAGGAATATTTTCATTAATAATATTAATATTAGATTTATTTTAATAAGAATTTAGTTAGGGATGTTAGAGTTAGATAGGGTTATTATACTTAATATATAGATAAAATAATAACTATATTAACTATATTAACCCTAATATAATTAGGGTTAATATAGCTGGCGGCGGTGTAGGGTGATTAGATTAGGGGTTAATGTGTTTAATATAGGCGGCGGCGGTGTAGGGGGATTAAATTAGGGGTTAATACATTTATTATAGGTAGGGCCGGTGTAGGGGGATTAGATTAGGGGGTAATACATTTATTATAGGTGGCCGCGGTGTAGGGGATTTAGATTAGATGCAAAAGAGCAGTTTACTTTGTGACAAAGCCGCGCCAAAAGCCCTTTTAAGGGCTGGTAAAAGAGCTGAATTCTTTGGGGCAAAGCCCCGCAAAAAGCCCTTTTAAGGGCTGGCAATAGAGCTGTTACTTTGGGGTAATGCCACGCAAAAAGCCCTTTTCAGGGATATTTGTAGGGTTAGACTTAGGTTTAGTGGTAGGGATAGTTTAGTATTTTTGGGGTTAAATAATTTAATATAGCTGGCGGCGGGGTAGGGGGATTAGATTAGGGGTTAATTAATTTAATATAGGTGGCGGCGGGGTAGGGGGATTAAATTAGGGGTTAATAATTTTAAAATAGATGGCGGCGGGGTAGGAGCTCACATTAGGGGGTAGGTAAGGTAGATGGTGGCGGTGTAAGGGGCTCACTTTAGTGGGTAGGTAAGGAAGATGGTGGCGGTGTAAGGGACTCACTTTAATGGGTAGTTTAATATAGTTGGCGACGGTGTAGGGGGATCACATTAGGGGGTAGTTAATGTAGTTGGCGGCGGGGTCCAGGAGCGGCGGTTTAGGGGTTAAATATTTTATTAGGGATTGCGGCGGGGGATCGCGGTTGACAGGTAGATAGACATTGCGCATGCGTTAGGTGTTAGGTTTATTTTGTAGCTAGTTTAGTGAGTTACGGGGCTCCAATAGACAGCGTAAGGCTTAGTACGGCTGCTTTTTGTGGCGAGGTGAAAATGGAGTAAGTCCTTACACTGTATATTGGATACCAAACTGCGCTGGTTTGGTATACCTGCCTATGGCCCCAAAAAACTACGGCGACGGCAGAAATATACGAGCGTAACTTATAGGTTACGCCGTATATAGGATACCAAACCAGTGCAAATTTCAGTGTCGCCCGTATTTGCGGGCGACGCTGCATATCGGATCGGGCCCTTGCAGCGTTCACAATTCGCTTACAACATAGTAATGAATGAATACCTAGTCATTGAATACTATGTTGTAACGATTGACTCCTGCGCTTTAGGCATAAAATTTTTCGGGTCACGCAGGCGCAAATCGATTGTATGGGGAATAGTGCGCATGCGCAATTGTTCCGGCAATCGGGAACGCGCATTTGAAGTACGTACAGAGCGGGTGGGACCGATCTGTACGTAAAAGGCAATTATCCGGAAATACATGGAGGGCGGAGCTAGGAACGGCCGGGAATGTAAATATAAAGTGTATTTATAACAATAATATATATAACAAAAATGTAAAAGAAAGTTGCGATCATACTATATATTAGATGAGGAATAGAATACAGGCTGCAAAAACGAAAAACTTTACCTTCACTTTAAGATGGAGGTGACAATTGTGATGTAGGGGAGGGAAGAGAGCTGTTTGAGGGGGGGGTCAGGGAGGGACCAGGGGGTGGGATGTATCAGGTGGGAGGCTGATCTCTACACTAAAGCTAAAATTAACCCTATAAGCTATCTAATTAACCCCTTCACTGCTGGGCATAATATAAGTGTGGTGCGCAGCGGCATTTAGCAGCCTTCTAATTACCAAAAAGTAATGCCAAAGCCATAAATGTCTGCTATTTCTGAACAAAGGGGATCCCAGAAAAGCATTTACATTCATGTGTGCCATAATTGCACAAGCTGTAAATAATTTCAGTGAGAAACCTAAAGTTTGTGAAAAAGTGAACAATTTTTTTTATTTGATCGCATTTGGCTGTGAAATGGTGGCATGAAATATACCAAAATGGGCCTACATCAATACTTTGGGTTGTCTATTAAAAAAAAAAAAAAAAAAAAAAAGGATTATTCAGGGATTCCTGACAGATATCAGTGTTACAATGTAACTATCGCTAATTTAAAAAAAAAAAAAAAAATTTGGTTTGGTATAAACAATGGTAAACATTGGATATTTCGAAACTCAGGACAAAATTTAGAAACTATTTAGCATGGGTGCTTTTTGGAGGTTGTAGATGTGTAACAGATTTTGGGGGTCAAAGTTAGAAAAAGTGTGTTTTTCTTTCAATTGTTTTCATCATATTTTATATTTTTTTATAGTAAATTATAAGATATGATGAAAATAATGGTATCTTTAGAAAGTCCATTTAATGGCGAGAAAAACTGTATATAATGTGTGGGTACAGTAAATGAGTAAGAGGAAAATTACAGCTAAACACAAACACCGCAGAAATGTAAAAATAGCCCTGGTCCTTAACGGAAAGGAAATTGAAAAATGGTCTGGTCACTAAGGGGTTAATATATACTTTTTTACCTCTGTGAAGGAACCATGGGTGAGGAGTTATCTTGGACAAATCAACAGCTTAATTGTGGCTTTATTAAATGAGATGGCACATGCATGTGCCTTGTGCTTGTTTGAGATGGCACATGCATGTTTCTGGGGAGCTTGTTTCCTAGGTAACAGAAGGAATTAGCAATTCTAGTCAGCTTTGTTACGGACTTTTGGGTATTTTGTTAGCACTGATGACCCATGTTTGACCAGCAGGACCAATGTTTTAATGATTACAGCTATGTGCTCTTACTGTATAATTTCCCTGTATGTTTATATAAGATTTCTAAGCTTTGGTTTACTCGCTTTTACATGTATTGTTTTTCTTTTTAAAACTTCCTTTTTAAAATATACAAGAGACAGGGGAATCTGTTGGCACTCTACAGATAAATCATAATAATTAATTATAATAATATTAGGTTCATTGTCTCTTTAAGGACTGTCAGATAACATTAAGTTAGATTACATCTCTAACTTAATGTTATCTTATCCCTTAATGAAATTACATCTAACATTAAGTTGTATATCTTTAAGATAACTTACTGCCAAGCCAGGTCAATCTCCTGGGAGTGATTAAAAAGTAAACATATAGGTCTTGAGCACTGCCAGCAATTGGCAACAGAATGCATTTATGAACACCAGTGGCATATTGCCAGGTGCATTATAGGGATGTTAAGCAGTAAATAAATGCTAGGCATAATGATGTATTCAAAGCAAAGATTAGACTGAGAATATAATGTAGTTTTTTATTTTTTATTTTAAATTATGGACTTGATCACAATCCTTTAGCAAAACTTAGCAAATTATGTATTTACAAAAATTGACATAGACTTTAATGTTTTCATGTTGTTAAACATTAGATACATTTTTTCTAAAGGATCAAACCATATATTAGATGTTTTAAAGGGACATTCCGGTCAAAATTTAAATGCACATAGATGAATTGCATCTTTAAATATACATATATTTGCAATATACATGTATGGGCAAACATGCTTTTTGTAAAATTTATCACTGTTTTAGGGCAAGACTACATATGCGGTGGCGCCCGCAAAAGCCGGCAACACTGTTTTATACGCACAAAATACAAGCACTGTTTTGATGTGCTCGTGCACGCTTTCCCCATAGAAATCAATTGGGAGAGCAGATTAGAAAAAAACCTAACACCTGAATGAAAAGCTCCGTAACGCAGCCCCATTGATGTCTATGGGAAAAAAAATGTTACGTTTAAACCTAACATAAACCCCACGTCTAAACACCCCTAATCTGCTGCCCCTGACATCGCTGGCACTTACATAAACTTATTAACCCCTAATCTGCCGCTCCCGATATTGCTGCCACCAAAATAAAGCTATTAACCCCTATTCCGCCACTCCCTGACATCACCACAACTAAATAAAGCTAATAACCCCTAAATCTCTGGCCTCCCACATCACTACCACAAAATAAACCTATTAACCCCTAAACCGCCAGCCCCCCACATCGCAACAACCTAAATTAAACTATATATTAACTCCTAAACCCAACCCTAATGTGACCCTAACCGTAACCCTAACACCCCCTAACGTTAACATAATTAAAATATAGCTACATTAAAGGGAAAGTCAACCCAAAAATTACTGTAACTTATTTAGATTAGTTAATTAACGTTCTTTACAGTAAACTGTAACCCAATTTTCATCTAAATAAACTTTGGTAGAAAATACACTTACTAGATCTCATCTGGCCATTTTGAAATGGCCGCCTCACCCCTCCTTCTCTGACGTCTCCCAAAAGCTCTCACTAGTACAGGATCCTTTCCTCTCGTCCCTGCGCACTCCTGTGTCTCCCTTCATTCAGTGAGACACTCATATGGCAATTTCAGCTCTCTAGCTGTTCATACTCGGCACTCATTTCCTCTAATCCATGCTGTGTGTTACAGAGAATGAGAGGCAGTGAGTGCCATGCTGAAGCGTTAGACGCAGTGTGGGAGCACGGAGGGGGCAATCGATCCCCAGAGATACCGGGGCATTATCTGGCAGTGCGGAGTTCTGTGTGGGAAGGGAGCTGATTGTGCGATTTTATAAGCTCTGTCACAAAAGAAACTAGGGCAGTCACAACATCGCTGTGAAAGATATTTTCCCCTACGGCTTTTCAGATTATCACTGTCAGTGAATGTGCTCCTCCGAGCTCCCACACTGCGTCTAACGCTTCAGCAGTAAGCGTGCTGGCTGGGACTTGGCTTCAAGCCTGTGGTTAAATGCTGCTACAGGGTATTTGTGAATGAATTAGGGCTGCTGTTTCCTTTAATTTGAGTACATAGTTTAGAAGCTTATTGGCCTCCAAGCCCACTTGCAAGTGAATGCTCTACATATCTGTACAGTGCTAGTAATCACTCAGCTAATATGCCAGATAGTCATACACAATTATAGGGCACAGACCCACATTACATCGCCGAATGCCCGGCACTCACTGCCTCTCATTCTCTGTAACACACAGCGCACAGCATGGATGAGAGGCAGTGAGTGCCGGGTATGAACAGCTAGAGAGCTGAAATTGCCATATGAGTGTCTCACTGAATGAAGGGAGACACAGGAGCATGCAGGGATGAGAGGAAAGGAAAGGATCCTGTACTAGTGAGAGCTTTTGGGAGACGTCAGAGAAGGAGGGGTCAGGCGGCCATTTCAAAATGGCCAGATGAGATCTAGTAAGTTTATTTTCTGCCAAAGTTTATTTAGATGAAAATTGGGCTACAGTTTACTGTAAAGATCGTTAATTAACTAATCTAAATAAGTTACAGTAATTTTTGGGTTGACTGTCCCTTTAAACTCACAATTATTAACTAAATAATTCCTATTTAAAACTAAATACTTAGCTGTGAAAAAAAACCTAAGCTAGCTACAATATAACTAATAGTTATATTGTAGCTAGCTTAGGTTTTATTTTTATTTCACAGGTAAGTTTGTGTTTATTTTAACTAGGTAGACTAGTTAGTAAATAGTTATTAACTATTTACTAACTACCTAGTTAAAATAAATACAAACTTACCTGTGAAATAAAACCTAACCTACCTTACACTAAAACCTAACATTACAAAAAATAAAAAACCTACCATTCCAAAAATTAACAAACACTAAAATTACTAAAAATAAAAAAAACTACCATTACAAAAAATAACAAATCAAATTATACAAAACAATAAAAATTATTCCTATTCTAATACCCTTTAAAAAACAAAACACCCCAAATAAAGTCTAATCTAGAATAAACTACAAAGGGCCCTTAAAAGGGCCTTTTGAAGGGCATTGTCCTAAAGTTAACAGCTCTTTTGCTACAAAACAAAACACACACACCCTAACCGTATACAACAGTATACAAACCCCCACCCCCCCAAACCCACAAAATAAAAATAAAGTAAAACCTAATCTACTCATTACCCTGAAAAGGGCATTTGTATGGGCATTGCCCTTAAAAGGGCATTTAGCTCTTTTATGAACTGCCCAAGCCCTAATCTAAAAATAAAAACACACCCCAAAACGAAAAATATACATTACACAAAATAACAAATTATCAAATATAATAACAATTATTCCTATTCTAATACGCATTTGAAATAAAAAAACACCCCAAAATAAAAAAAAACTAATCTAGAATAAATTACCAATAGTCATTAAAAGGGCCTTTTGTAGAGCATTGCCCTAAGTTAAACACCTCTTTTACCTGAAAAAAATACAAATACCCACTAACATTACAAACCCCTACCCCCCCCCCCACAAACCCACAAAATAATAAAAAAAAAGGGCATTTGTATGGGCATTGCCCTGAAAAGGGCATTTAGCTCTTTTACAAAAAGCCCAAACCCTAAACTTACAGTTTTTGAAGTCCCGCTTGAACGATCTTCATCCAGGCGGCGAAGTCCCTATCCAGGCGGCGAGAAGTCTTCATCCAGACGGCCTCTTCTATCTTCATCCAGGCGGTGAAGTCCTCATCCAGGCGGCGAGAAGTCTTGATCCAGACGGCCTCTTCTATCTTCATCCCTGTCCATCCTGAAGACATCTGGCACGGAGCATCCTCTTCATATGGTCGCCGCCGTACACTGAATCTTCAATGCAAGGTACGCGATTCAAGATGGCATCCCTTGCATTCCTATTGGCTGATTTGATTTTGGAAATTCAAATCAGCCAATAGGATGAGAGCTAGTGAAATCATATTGGCTGTTCAAAGCAGCCAATAGGATGAGAGCTTCTAAAATTCTATTGGCTGTTCAAATCAGCCAATAGAATTTCATTAGCTCTCATCCTATTGGCCTGGATGAAGAGGCCGTCTGAATGAAGACTTCTCGCCACCTAGATGAGGACTTTACCGCCTGGATGAAGATCGTTCAAGCGGGACTTCAAAAACATTAAGTGGATCTTCGGGGGGTTAGTGATGCTTTTTTTTGGGTGGTTTTTTTTTTAGTTTAGGGTTTGGGCTTTTCGTAAAAGAGCTAAATGCCCTTTTCAGGGCAAAGCAAAAGAGCTAAATGCCCTTTTAAGGGCAATGCCCATACAAATACCCTTTTCCAGGACAATGGGTAGCTTAGCTTTTTGTTTGTTAGTTTTTTTATTTTGGGGGGTTGGTTGGGTGGTGGGTCTTTGTATTTTTTTACAGGTAAAAGAGCTGTTTAACTTAGGGCAATAGATGATAGAAGAAAACAAGGAGCACCATTCCGTCCAATTATGTAAAACTGACATGTTTCGGCATCAGCATTGAAGCTATGATTATGGCTAATGCCGAAACATGTCAGCAGCAATAAGGACACTGCATATGCCATTTACTGGTAGTTTGTGGAACTGTTTGTAATCAAGCTGTTATACTCCATCAATAAAAGTTTTACATAATTGGACGGACTGGTGCTCCTTGTTTTCTTCTACCATCTCTTGGATCTGGGGCGAAGTGAGCACGGTAATCCCATTGTCCAATACAGACCTAAATGGCTGCAGAGGGATTTGCTTTACACAGACAACGTGGTGAGAGAGACACTCAAAGTGCCAGGAGACGTCATCAGCGGTTGCCGGTTAAAAGAGGGTAGACGAGCGGTAGTGTACACTGAGCAAAGGTCCTTGATACAGAGGTGCAGGACAGACACCCGAAATCAAAAGCGGACTTACCAAGCGATTCTCCTTAGGACCAACCGGAGCAACCCAGACGCAGAAGGACGATACTGGTAAGAGCAAAGTGGTACTCAAGCAGGTCTCATTTACATAAACCAGTTGTCACATAATGCATGAATTGCCTAAATCCAAAGCCTTTTCTACATGAACTTTGTTATATGCCTTATTGACAGTGCTGAGGCTAAATTCTTTTGACTGTTAACTTAGGGCAATGCCCTACAAAATTCCCTTTTAAGGGATATTGGTAGTTTATTGTAGGCTAGGGTTTTTTTTATTTTGGGTGGGCTTTTTTATTTTTATAGGGCTATTAGATTAGGTGTAATTCTTTTTTATTTTTGATAATTTCGTTTGTTATTTTTTCGTAATATAGTATTTTTTATTTTTGTAATTAGACAGTTTGGATTTTTTAATGTGTATTTTAGTTTAATTTAATTGGTAGTTAGTTTAATATTTATATTATTTTAATTGTTAGTTTAAACTTAGTTTTTTTAATTTGACAGGTAAGTTTTAATTTAAGATAGGGAAATTGTAATTTTAATTTAAAGTTAAGGGGGCGTTAGGTTTAGGGGTTACTAATTTAAATTAGTTTATTGCGATGTGGATGTCTAATAATGGAAAATATGTAAAAAAATACAAAATTCCCATAGGGGCACTTCCTCGCTAATAAATCAATAAAAATGCCAAAAACAAAATATAATAAAATAAAAAAAACAAACAAACAAAAACACCATGAATCAAAAATAGACAGAAAGTACACATATCAACCAATACAAAATGTTACAAAAAAAAACAAAAATGTCCTTGGGGTCCTAATATGGAGGCAGCACTCTTGTCAAAGGGATGATCAGTCCCTGGTAAGTGATGATCTGGAGAAGAGAGAACACAGAGGCGCCAACATGGCCTAGTACCATCAAACAAGGGATAATTAAAAGTGATAAATAGAGGTACTCACAAAAAAGAAGCACCCAGTGGTGCTAGTTGGGTAGATTGGAACTAAAGCAGTGGTCCAGCTCACTGTGTGACAACAGACCAGGAACCCAGTCAGGAGGTAGGCGAATCACTAGTTCCTAGAAGTGAGAGAGCAAAGCTACCATAGCCTAGTACAGTATATTCAGGCAAAATAGGTGTAATAGATAACACTTACATTGTGTAGGGCACCTCCAGGTGCAGTAAAAGCAATCTGGGACCTCTCAGTCGCCCAGCAGACTGCACTCTCTAGCGAAGAGGATCCACTCCCAGCTCCACAGGATAAAAAGTCCAAAAAGCAGCAAATGTATCATAAAAACAATTCTTTATTAAAAACAGAGCAATGCGTTTCTCAGCCTCTCAGGGGCTGTTTCTTCAGGCTATACAATATAATAATGAATGATACACTTGCTATATAAACCCTTTCCAAGCCTATGATTGGTTAATTAGACAAACACCATCATCTGTGCTAGAGATACTATTACATACGTAAGCTTGCACATATAATGAAACCATCTGTGAGTGTGTCCTAATTGCATGAGTTACTATGGCAACAAAACCTCAACAGTAAAATGTAAACACAACATCAATAAGTATAAGTGAACACAAACAAACACATTAAAAACATAGAGCGAATCTATAAAAAACATTTAGAATAACAATCCCATCCCCCTCCCTCTACTTGTTCCGTTTTTACAGGATCAACATTTATGCTATACTTAGCGAGCTACAGATATGACGTTATTTACTAACACTAGACGGTCAAGTTTAGGCATTGATCAGTTTTTACATTGCAGCAAAAAGTAGTAGGAGGGAGGGGGGATACGATTGTTATTCTATACGTTTTTTATATCTTCACTCCATGTTTTTAATGTGTGTGTTTGTGCTCTATTATACTTATTGATGTTGTGTTTACATTTTACTGTTGAGGTTTTGTTGCCATAGTAACCCATGCAGCAATTAGGACACACTCACAGATGGTTTCATTATATGTGCAAGCTTATGTATGTAATAGTATCTCTGGCACAGATGATGGTGTTTGTTTAATTAACCAATCATAGGGGCCCATTTATCAAGCTCCGTAAGGAGCTTGTGGGCCTGTGTTTTTGGCGAGTCTTCAGACTCACCAGAAACGGCAGTTATGAAGCAGCGGTCACAAAGACCGATGCTCCATAACCTTGTCCGCCTGCTCTGAGCAGGTGAACAGGAATCGCCGGAATTCAACCCGATCAAGTACGATCGGGTTGATTGACACCCCCTGCTGGTGGCCCATTGGCCACGAATCTGCAGGGGGCGGCGTTGCACCAGCAGCTCACAAGAGCTGCTGATGCAATGCTGAATATGGAGAGCGTATTGCTCTTTGCATTCAGCGATGTCTGTCGGACCTGATCTGCACTGTCAGACATATGATAAATAGGCCTCAGTGGCTTGGAAAGGGTTTATATAGCAAATGTATCATTCATTATTATATTGTATAGCCTGAAGAAACAGCCCCTGAGAGACTGAGAAACGCGTTGCTCTGTTTTTAATAAAGAATTGTTTTTATGATACACTTGATGCTTTTTGGACTTTTTATCCTGTGGAGCTGGGAGTGGATCCTGTTCGCTAGAGAGTGCAGTCTACTGGGCGACTGAGAGGTCCCAGATTGCTTTTACTGCACCTGGAGGTGCCCTAAACAATGTAAGTGTTATCTATTACACCTATTTTGCCTGAATATACTGTACTAGGCTATGGTAGCTTTGCTTTCTCACTTCTAAAAACTAGTGATTTGCATACCTCCTGACCGGGTTCCTGGTCTGTTGTCACACAGTGAGCTGGACCACTGCTTTAGTTCCAGTCTGCCCCACTAGCATCACTGGATGCTTCTCCTTTTGGAGTACCTCTATTTATCACTTTTAATTATCCCTTGTTTGATGGTACTAGGCCATGTTGACGCCTCTGTGTTCTCTCTTCTCCAGATATGGGGGGCTTTCGGTTTAGGGGTTAATAGTTTAATTTAGTATATTTCATAGTGGAGAGCTTGCGGTTTAGGGGTTAATAGGTTTATTATAGTGGCGGCGGTGTAGGGCTTAATATCTTTAGTATAGTAGGGGTGATGTGGGCGGACAGCAGATTAGGGGTTAATAATATTTAAATAGTGTTTTCGATGCGGGAGGGTGGCGGTTTAGGGGTTAATAACTTTATTATAGTGGCGGCGGTGTCGGGGAGCGCAGAATAGGGGTTAATAAATGTTAATAGTGGCGGCGGTCGGGAGTGTCAGATTAGGGGTAATAAGTTTATTATAGTGTTTGCTATGTGGGAGGGCCTCGGTTTATGGGTGTTAGTGTACTTTGTAACAATTTAGTTATGAGTTTTATGTAACAGATTTGTAGCGTAAAACTCATAACTAATGCTTTTAGATTGCGAAATGGATCGTGCCGGTATAGGCTGCAATGCAAGCTTTTTAGCCTTACCGCAAAACTTGTAATGGCTGTGCTATAGAAGTCCCATGTAAAACATCATTTTTACGTGTGCGGGACTGACGTTGCGTTACAGGCTAAAAGACTTGCTGTACAGCTATACCGACAAGACTTGTAATGGCTGCGGTGCTGTTTTAATGCAGAAATTACCATTTTTTCAGCGTTAAAATACGAACGCACAACTCCTAATCTAGGTGACAGTTATTTAGGAACAGCAATACAAAAATAATGTGCTATAATGAATCATTGGATCATTAGAATCCATATTACATACTGGATCACATAAACTAAACTGAACTGATATTATGCTTTTCCCATGACGTTATATTTTCCATGGAAGTGACCTAAGATTACCTTAAACTCTCTCCGTTCACTTTTAAATTTTTGTTGTGATTAATATGGTCTCATATGCCACCTATTTATAGCCAAGGACTGTACTAATGTGTCAGAACAAGCTGTAGTTGTTTTTATAGTCTGCATTTATATGTTCAGTTACAAATGTTTTTTCCATTTTTTGGACACATTCTGTTTTAAATGGAATTTATGTTTTTGAAAATCTAAGTAAAATGTATTTAGCAAAGAAAAATGGTATTTAAAATAAATACTAATTATCGAAATTTACTATTCAAAGTCATATTTTACATATATGATGTGTCTCTATTCATATGAAAATAAAATACTGTGGTGCAAGATCCCTCCCAAAAGGAGAGAAACCACAACCGCCCATAGGTGATAGATATTCATAATAAGCATATCATTTTATCTGACATTTAGTTTGTATGGATAATGATTTATTTTTTATATGAATGTTTCAATATTTTTATATGAATGTTTTCATATGAATGTTTCAATATAGACAGTTGGGTAAATGTATTAAATGTCGAGCGGACATGATTCACTATAGCGAATCATGTCCTCTTGACATTGCGAAATACCAACAGCATACGCTAAATGCGTATGCTGTCAGCATTTATTATTGCACAAGCATTTCACTAGCGGCCATTCAGCCGCTAGCAGGGGCTGTTAATAATCCTGATCGCATTGGATGACCGCTTATGACCGCTGCTTCTTAACTTCCATTTCAGACTAGCCTGAAACGATGGGGCACAGAAGCAGCATCTGCTACTTCGTAAATGGAGCCCTATATCTCTTTACCTAATAGGTGCCTAGGATACATTAGAAAAAAACAAGTCTATTTTCATTACTGACTTCCCTGAGCTCCCCATAGATATTTCTCCAGCATGGGCCCTACTCCACATCATAGGTGGCAGGTTTCCTGAAACTTCTAAAACGTTGATCATTTTATAGCAGCAACAATATAGATGAAGTATTGCCCACAATTGGAAAGGCTGAATCCCCCACTAATTGCCAAGATGCTTGCTATGATTGATTATTTTGCTACTCCACATCATAGGTGGCAGGTTACCTGAAACTTCTAAAACGTTGATCATCTATATTGTTGCTGCTATAAAATGAAGTATTGCCCACAATTGGAAAGGCTGAATCCCCCACAAATTGCCAAGATGTTTGCTATGATTGATTATTTTGCTAATATAGAATGCTATGTTTATAGAATGCAGGATAGGCTAGATATATACTGGAATATATGGGATAGATCATGGATTCATAGATGGGTTAACCTGATAGCCTCATCTAGTGTAGATCCCTACTTATTATTGGAGACATTACTGAGTTAGATAATGTTATACTTCTAAGAGTAGCCATCCTTTTGTCTTTCTTTCTCACAGTCCCCTTCTTATTCCTAATTCACCTTCCCCCCTTGTTTATAGGAAGTTGAAGCAACTAATTTACACATACATGTAGGAATTTGTTAAAGGGATGGTAAATCCTAGTGTTTGTGAAACGCTAGGATTTGCCAGTGGAACAAATAAAGAGGATTTTTAGTCATGAAGTATAAAATACTTTATGCTGAAAATTCTTTTGTTTGAAGCGTTAGCCGCACTGAGCTCCTCAGGCAGCCCGCGGCAGAACGCTATTTTGCTGTAAGGTGACGTTTCCACCTCTTATCAAATAGCTGTGTACTCCAGCTGGCACCAAACCTGATAGCACGCACAGCTATTGGCTAAGAGGTGGAAACATCACGTCTCGGTAAAATAGCGGTCTGCCATGGGCTGTCTGAGGTGCGCGGCCAATGCTTCAAGCAAATAAAGGAACTTTTATATTTTATACTTCATGACTGAAAGTCCCCTTTATTTGTTCTAATGATAAATCATAACGTTTCACAAACGCTAGGATTTACCATCCATTTAAAGGACCAGTCAACACAGTTGATTTGCATAATCAACAAATGCAAGATAACAAGACAATGCAATAGCACTTAGTCTGAACTTCAAATGAGTAGTAGATTTTTTTCTGACAATTTTAAAAGTTATGTCTTTTCCCACTCCCCCTGTGCCATGTGACAGCCATCAGCCAATCACAAATGCATACACATTCCATGTGACAGCCATCAGCCATTCACAAATGCATACACACTTATTCTTGCACATGCTCAGTAGGAGCTGGTGACTGAAAACGTTTAAATATAAAAAGACTGTGCACATTAAGTTAATGGAAGTAAATTGGAAAGTTGCTTAAAATGGCATGCTCTATCTGAATAATGAAAGTTTAATTTTGATTGAGTGTCCCTTTAAGGTCTATGTTACTTATGCTATTAACATCTGCTTTCTGTGGTGTCAGATGGACATTCTTTCTTATTTGTCATGTCATTTATGGAGAAAACCTAATGTGTTTTTTTATACTATTTTACTAAGAGATCACCATTCTACTTTGGGAATTTCTCAACGTGATTCATGGACAGTATGCTACATCCATATTTTGTTGATTGTTTGAAGTCTTAGAAAGCAAGTATTGTACTGCTTTGATTTTTCATTTGGATGATTATGATCTTGTGATTTTGTTATTTTGTTTCTTAAAGGTACACTTAAGTCAAAATGAAACTTTAATGATTCAGATAGAGCATGCAATTTTAAACAACTTTCCAATTTATTTCCGTTATCAAATTGTGCACAGCCTTTTTCTTTCATGTAATTGGCAAGAGTCCATGAGCTAGTGACGTATGGGATATACAATCCTACCAGGAGGGGCAAAGTTTCCCAAACCTCAAAATGCCTATAAATACACCCCTCACCACACCCACAATTCAGTTTTACAAACTTTGCCTCCTATGGAGGTGGTGAAGTAAGTTTGTGCTAAGATTTCTACGTTGACATGCGCTTCTCAGCATTTTGAAGCCCGATTCCTCTCAGAGTACAGTGAATGTCAGAGGGATGTGAAGGGAGTATCACCTATTGAATACATCCTAACGGGGATCTAGTTCATAGGTTCTCTGTTATAGGTAGTAGAGATTCATCTCCCACCTCCCTTTTCAGATCGACGATATACTGTTATATACCATTACCTCTACTGATTCTCGTTTCAGTACTGGTTTGGCTATCTGCTATATGTGGATGAGTGTCTTTTGGTAAGTATGTTTAATTTATTTAAGACACTCTCAGCTATGGTTTGGCACTTTGTATATAAAGTTCTAAATATATGTTTATACTTATATTTGCCATGATTCAGGTTATTAGTATATTTCCTTTTTTGCAGACTGTCAGTTTCATATTTGGGAAATGCATTAAAAAAAAAAAATTTTACATGAGGTTTTCAAATGGATTCTTTTTTCTAAATTGCGGGGTGTATTAGGCGCGCGTGAGCGCAAAATGCTATAATTTATTGCGTCATTCTTGGCGCAAGACTTTTTTGGCACGAGAATTACGTTTGTTTACGCAAATTCGTAATTTCCGGCGTCTTAGTTGACGCCGAGTTTTTTCACGAGGTTGCGTCATCTATGACGCTCATGTTTGTTGCGGACGTTTTTGGCGGCAAAAAATATTTTCAGTTGTGGGCGTCATACTTGGCGCCAAACTGTTTGTCATTATTTAAGACTTCATTTCCTTTTGCCTCTGGTCCTTTTTTTCTTTGTCAGAGGCCTATTCTGTTTGCATTTTTTCCCATTCCTGAAACTGTCATATAAGGAAATAGATAATTTTGCTTTATATGTTGTTTTTTCTCTTACATATTACAAGATGTCTCAATCTGATCCTGTTTCAGAATCTACTACTAGAATCCTGCTGCCTGATATCGGTTCTACCAAAGCTAAGTGCATTTGTTGTAAACTTCTAGTAACTGTTCCTCCGGCTGTAGTTTGTAATAGTTGTCATGATAAACTTTTACATGCAGAGAATATTTCCATCAGTAGTGTTGCATTACCTGTTGCTGGTCCATCAACATCTAATGTTCAGGATATTCCTGTCAATTTGAGAGAATTTAATTCTGATTCCATTCAGAAGGCTTTGTCTGCCATTCCGCCTTCTAATAAACGTAATAAAACGTTGATGAATTTTCAAATGACCGGCAACATACTGATTTATCTATCTCTGATGAGGATCTGTCTGATTCAGAGGATCCTGCCTCAGATATTGACACTGACAAATCTTCGTATTTATTTAAAATGGAGTATATTCGTTCTTTATTGAAGGAAGTGTTGATTGCATTAGATATAGAGGAGTCTAGTCCTCTTGATACTAAAACTAGTAAATGTTTAAATTCGATTTATAAACCTCATGTTATTCCAGAGGTTTTTCCAGTTCCTGATGCTATTTCAGATATGAGTTCAAAGGAATGGAATAGACTGGGTACTAGTTGATGGGGCCATCTCTACTCTTGCTAAGCGTACTACTATTCCTACGGAAGACAGTACTTATTTTAAAGATCCTTTAGATAGGAAACTTGAATCCTATCTAAGGAAGGTTTATTTATGTTCAGGTCATCTTCTTAGGCCTGCTATTTCTTTGGCTGATGTTGCAGCTGCTTCAACTTTTTGGTTGGAAACTTTAGCGCAACAAGTAACAGACCATAATATGTATAGCATTGTTATGTTAATTCAACATGCTAATAATTTTGTGTTTGATGCTATTTTTGATACCATCAGAATTGATGTTAGATATATGTCTTTAGCTATTTTAGCTAGAAGAGCTTTATGGCTTAAATCTTGGAATGCTGATATGACTTCTAAATAGACGTTGCTATCTCTTTCTTTCCAAGGTAATAAATTATTTGGTTCTCAGTTGGATTCTATAATTTCAACTGTTACTGGGGGAAAGGGGGCTTTTTTACCTCAGGATAAAAAATCTAAGGGTAAATTTTTAAAGCTTCTAACCGTTTTCTTTCCTTTCGACAGAATAAGGAACAGAAACCTAATCCTCCCCCTAAGGAATCTGTTTCCAATTGGAAGCCTTCCTCAGTCTGGAATAAATCCAAGCCATTTAAGAGATCTAAAGCAGCCCCCAAGTCCTCATGAAGGTGCGACCCTCATTCCAGCTCAGCTGGTAGGGGGCAGACTAAAAATTTTCAAGGATGTTTGGATAAATACAGTCCAAAATCATTGGATTCAGAACATTGTCTCTCAGGGGTACAGAATAGGTTTCAGAGTAAGACCGCTTGTGAGAAGTTTCTTTCTCTCACGCATTCCAGTGAACCCCGAGAAAGCACAGGCTTTCCTGAAGTGTGTTTCAGACCTGGAGTCTTCTGGGGTAATAGTGCCGGTTCCTTTTCAGGAACAGGGTCTGGGGTTTATTCAAATCTATTCATTGTCCCAAAGAAAGAAAATTCATTCAGACCAGTTCTGGATCTAAAAATCTTGAATCGTTATGTAAGAATATCAACATTCAAAATGGTGACTATAAGGACTGTTCTGCCTTTTGTTCAGCAAGGGCATTATATGTCCACAATAGACTTACAGGATGCATATCTTCATATTCCGATTCATCCAGATCACTATCAGTTCCTGAGATTCTCTTTTCTAGACAAGCATTACCAATTTGTTGCTCTTCCTTTTGGCCTAGCAACAGCTCCAAGGATCTTTTTTAAAGGTTCTCGTGCCCTTCTCTCTGTAATCAGAGAGCGGGGTATTGCAGTGTTTACTTATTGGGACAATATCTTGGTACTTGCTCAGTCTTTACGTTCTGCAGAATATCACACAAATCAACTAGTATTGTTTCTTCAAAGACATGGTTGGAGGATCAATTTACCAAAAAGTTCTTTGATTCCTCAGACAAGGGTAACCTTTTTAGGTTTCCAGATAGATTCAGTATCCATGAGTTTGTCTCTAACAGACAAGAGACGTTTGAAGTTGGTTGCAGCCTGTCGGAACCTTCAGTCTCAGTCATTCCCTTCAGAAGCTATGTGCATGGAGGTTTTAGGTCTCATGACTGCAGCATCGGACGCGATCCCCTTTGCTCGTTTTCACATGAGACCTCTTCAGCTTTGTATGCTGAACCAATGGTGCAGGGATTATACAAGGATATCACAATTAATATCCTTAAATCCCAATGTTCGACTATCTCTGACTTGGTGGTTAGATCACCATTGTATAGTTCAAGGGGCCTCTTTTGTTCGTCCAACCTGGACCGTGATCACAACAGATGCGAGTCTTTCAGGTTGGGGAGCTGTCTGGGGATCTCTGACAGCACAAGGGGTTTGGAAATCTCAAGAGGCGAGATTACCAATCAATATTTGTGCGATTTTCAGGGCTCTTCAGATTTGGCCTCTCTTGAAGAGAGAACCGTTCATTTGTTTTCAGACAGACAATATCACAACTGTGGCATATGTCAATCATCAGGGTGTGACTCACAGTCACCAAGCTATGAAAGAAGTATCTTGGATACTTGCCTGGGCGGAATCCAGCTCCTGTCTAATTTCTGCAGTCCATATCCCAGGTATAGACAATTAGGAAGCAGATTATCTTAGTCATCAGACTTTACATCCGGGAGAGTGGTCTCTTCACCCAGATGTGTTTTTTCAAATTGTTCAGATGTGGGGGCTTCCAGAAATAGATCTGATGGCATCTCATCTAAACAAGAAACTTCCCAGGTACCTGTCTAGGGATCCTCAGGCGGAGGCAGTGGATGCATTGACACTTCCTTGGAGTTATCAACTTGCCTATATTTTTCCGCCTCTAGTTCTTCTCCCAAGAGTGATTTCCAAAATCATCATGGAGCAATCGTTTGTGCTGCTGGTGGCTCCAGCATGGCCACACATGTTTTGGTATGCAGATCTTGTTCGGATGTCCAGTTGCCAACCTTGGCCACTTCCGTTAAGACCAGACCTTCTATCTCAAGGTCCGTTTTTCCATCAGGATCTCAAATTATTAAATTTGAAGGTATGGAAATTGAACGCTTAGTGCTTAGTCATAGAGGTTTCTCTGACTCAGTAATTAAAACTATGTTGCAGGCTCGTAAATCTGTTTCTAGAAATATTTATTTTCGAGTTTGGAAGACCTACATTTCATGGTGTTCTCATAAATTCACTTGGCATTCTTTTAGAATTCCTAGAATTTTACAGTTTCTTCAGGATGGTTTGGATAAGGGTTTGTCTGCAAGTTCTTTGAAAGGACAAATTTCTGCTCTTTCTGTCTTATTCCACAGAACAATTGCTAAACTTCCTGATATTCATTGTTTTGTACAGATGTTGGTCCGTATCAAGCCTGTCATTAAATCAATCTCTCCTCCCTGTAGTCTTAATTTGGTTTTAAAGGCTTTACAGGCTCCTCCATTTGAGCCTATGCATTCTTTGGACTTTAAATTGCTTTCCTGGAAAGTATTCTTTTTGGCCATATCTTCTGCTAGAAGAGTTTCTGAAATATCTGCTCTTTCTTGTGAGTCTTCTTTTCTGATTTTTCATCAGGCGGTTTCGCGGACTTCATTTAAATTCCTACCTAAGTTGTGAATTCCAACAGTATTAGTAGAGAAATTGTTGTCCCTTCCTTGTGTCCTAATCCTAAGAATTCTTTGGAAAGATCCTTACATTCTTTGGATGCGGTGAGAGCTTTGAAATATTATGTTGAAGCTACTAAAGATTTCAGAAAGACTTCTAGTCTATTTGTTATCTTTTCTGGTTCTAGGAAAGGTCATAAGGCTTCTGCTGTTTCCTTGGCTTCGTGGTTAAAGCTTTTGATTCATCACGCTTATTTGGAGTCGGGTATATCCCCGCCTCAGAGGATTACGGCTCATTCTACTAGGTCTGTTAACACTTCCTGGGCTTTTAAGAATGAAGCTTCAGTTGATCAGATTTGCAAAGCAGCAACTTGGTCTTCTTTGCATACATTTACTAAATTCTACCATTTTTATGTTTTTTCTTCTTCAGAAGCAGTTTTTGTTAGAAAAGTTCTTCAGGCAGCTGTTTCAGTTTGATTCTTCTGCTTATAATTTCAGTTTTTTCTTTTTCTTTATAAGATTAAAAAAAATTTCAGCGGAATTGGCCGTCTTTATTTTTATCCCTCCCTCTCTAGTGACTCTTGAGTGCAGTTCCACATCTTGGGTATTTGCTATCCCATACGTCACTAGCTCATGGACTCTTGCCAATTACATTAAAGAAAACATAATTGATGTAAGAATTTACCTGAAAAATTAATTTCTTTCATATTGGCAATGAGGCCATGAAGCCCACCCTTTTTATGGTGGTTATGATTTTTTTGTATAAAGCACAATTATTCCAATTCCCTTGTTGATGATTTTTTACTCCTTTCTTTATCACCCAACTGAATTGTGGGTGTGGTGAGGGGTGTATTTATAGGCATTTTGAGGTTTGGGAAACTTTGCCCCTCCTGGTAGGATTGTATATGCCATACGTCACTAGCTCATGGACTCTTGCCAATATGAAAGAAATTAATTTATCAGGTAAATTCTTACATAAATTATGTTTTATATTTACAATAAGTCATCAGCTCCTACTGAGCATGTGCAAGAATTCACAGAATATAAGTATATGCATTTGTGATTGGCTGATAGCAGTCACATGATACAGGAGGAGTGGAAATAAACATAACTTTAAAATTTGTCAGGAAAAAATCTACTCATTTGAAGTTCAGACTAAGTGCTATTGCATTGTCTTTGTATCATGCATTTGTTCATTAAGCAAATCTACTGTAGTTACTGGTTTAATTTCAACAAAAAATACACATACGTGATGCATTATCATATCTATCACTTAGGTCATTTTAGTGCATTTTGGAAACCTTTTTTTATGAATGCGTAAATTTTGATTGTAAAAATAAAAAGGTAGAATGGATGCAGCTAATCAGAGATGAAATATTGACCAAGCTAAACAGTACTGTCATAGACACACTCATGAGGCTGCTTGAGTGCGGTGCTTCTGCTTATACTAACAATACTTCATAAATCATTGACAAGCTCTTCATGCACAGGAGCGTCAGTGTTTTGCTTGTTCACACTGGGCCTGATTATCACTACTTTGCGGTGTCATAAGTAGGGATGGGCGAATGTGTTTATATTCGAATTTGAATGTTAGAACGAATGTTATTGTAGAAGTTCGATTTACATAATTAAATGTTGATAAGAATGAATATTCTTAAAAATTCTATAATCGAATGCTATTTACAGTTTTTGAATATCGCTTTTGAATTCGAATGTTTATAATTAGATTAAATGTCCACATTCAAAATTGCGAATCTAACATTCAATTTAACAAATACTATTCAGAAGTTCAATAGTTAATATGGTAGGGAATTTGGTAAATTGATACATAATAGATACAAATATTTTAATTTGAATGTTTCTATTTCGAATATTGCATAATTTGAATATTACATTTAAAGAAAGCATTGTAAAAACTATTACAAAGATATAAATTTAAATTTTCTCCAACATTGGTGTGTCCAGTCCACGGCTTCATCCTTACTTGTGGGATATTCTCTTCCCCTACAGGAAATGGCAAAGAGAGCACACAGCAAGAGCTGTCCATATAGTCCCACCTCTGGCTCCGCCCCCCAGTCATTCTCTTTGCCGCTCTGAACAAGTAGCATCTCCACGGGGATGGTAAAGAGTATGTGGTGTTAGTTGTAGTTTTTTATTCTTCTATCAAGAGTTTGTTATTTTAAAATAGTGCCGGTTTGTACTATTTACTCTAAAACAGAAAAAGATGAAGAGTTCTGTTTAAAGAGGAGTATGATTTTAGCAGCAGTAACTAAAATAAATTGCTGTTCCCACGCAGGACTGTTGAGCCCAGAGAACTTCAGTTGGGGGGAACAGTTTGCAGACTTTTCTGCTCAAGGTATGACTAGTCCATTTTCTAACAAGACATAGTAATGCTAGAAGACTGTCATTTTCCCTTTTTGGGATCGGTAAGCCATTTTCTTAGACTCATAACAGAATGAAGGCTTATTAATGGGCTATATACTGGTTGACACTATTGTGGGCTAAATCGATTGATTTATACAATATTTATATCATATTTATATGGCATTTAGAGTGTTTTTGTGTAGTTAAATACACTTTTGGGAACGTTTTTTTTTCACCTGGCATTTGGTTAGACTACTATTCCAGTCAGAAAGGCCCCTTCACTCTAGTATGCAGAGGAAGGAGGCCCCATTTTCGCGCCTCTGTTGCGCAGTTTAATTCCAAGGCAGTGCATGCAGCTTCATGTGAGGGGTCCTGTGGCTCAAAAAACGGACTCAGGAAGGTTCATTTCAATGGTGAATAACTCTCAGGGAAGGTAAAAAGCCGCAGCAAGGCTGTGGCAGTGATTGTAATGTGTTAAGATTGTTGATTTGAACAAATAGCTCCGGTTTGCTCATTTAAAAGGGTTAAAGTCTTGAAACTTTGTGTGCAATACTTTCAAGGCATTAGGACTCTGGGGTGCAAATTTTGTAAAAATCGAATATTGCCTTCAGAGTTTTTCAAACTTGCAGAAATAAAGGGTGCCTTTTTATTATTTAAAGGGACAGTAACGGTTTTGTTTAAAAACGTTTTTATTGCATTATTAGCCTGCCAAATTCTGTCTAACATGATAGCATATGTTCTGTGTGTATAGAGGCCAAGGTGGTTCCCCCTTTAACTATTTGTGCAAAATGTGCCAGGGCGTCCAAACAAAGTCAGGACATTTAATAAAATTGCCCAAGATGAAGGTAGTGGGGATAGTTCCTCATCCTCTCCTTCTATGTCAACACCAGTTTTGCCCGCGCAGGCGATACCTAGTACATCTAGTGCGCCAATGCTTGCTACTATGCAGCAATTAACTACTGTGATGGATAATTCTATAGCAAATTTATTATCCAAACTACCATCATTTCCTAGAAAGCGTGATTGCTCAGTTTTAATTACAGAGGATGAGCAAGTTGGCGCTGATGATAACTTATCTGTTATACCCTCACATCAATCTGTATTGGCAGTGAAGGAGGGTCTGTCTGAAGGGGAAATTTCTGATTCAGGGAAAATTTCTCAGCAGGCAGAACCTGATATCGTGGCATTTAAATTTAAGTTAGAACATCTCCGCGCCCTGCTTAAGGAGGTGCTAACTACGCTCGATGATTGTGATTCTTTGGTAATTCCAGAGAAGCTGTGCAAAATGGACAGATTCTTAGAGGTCCCAGTGCACGCTGATGCTTTTCCGATACCCAAGAGGGTGGCGGACATAGTGACTAAGGAGTGGGAAAGGCCAGATATACCTTTTTGTTCCACCTCCCATATCCAAGAAAATGTTCCCCATTGTCGACCCCAGAAGGGACGCATGGCAAACGGCCCCTAAGGTTGAGGGGGCAGTTTCAACGCTAGCCAAGCGCACAACTATTCCTTGCGCTTTCAAAGATCCTATGGATAAAAAAAAAAAAATTGGAAGGATTGCTAAAAAAGATATTTGTACCAGCAAGGTTTCCTTCTTCAACCAATTTCGTGCATTATTCCTGTCACCACGGCAGCGTCTTTTGGTTCGAGGAACTAGAAAATTCGCTCCAAAAGGAGACTCCATATGATGAAGTCATGGACAGAATTCACGCACTAAAGTTGGCTAATTCCTTTATTTTGGATGCCGCTTTCCAATTTAAGTTAGCGGCGAAAAATTCAGGTTTTGCTATAGTGGCGCGCAGAGCGCTTTGGCTAAAATCTTGGTCGGCGGATGTGTCGTCCAAAACTAATTTGTTTAATATTCCTTTCAAGGGTAAGACCCTTTTTGGGCCGGAATTGAAAGAGATTATTTCAGACATTACTGGTGGTAAGGGCCATGCTCTCCCACAGGATAAGCCTTTCAAGGTTAAGAACAAATCTGATTTTCGTTCCTTTCGCAATTTCAGGAACGGACCAAATCCTAACTCTGCAGCCTCTAGACAAGAAGGCACCGCTTCCCAGCCTAAACCAGCATGGAAACCATTGCAAGGCTGGAACAAAGGTAAACAGGCCAAGAATGCTGCTGCTGCTACCAAGACAGCATGAAGGGGTAGCCCCCGATCCGGGACCGGATCTAGTAGGGGGCAGACTTCTCTCTTTGCTCAGGCTTGGGCAAGAGACGTTCCGGATCCCTGGGCACTAGAAATAGTCTCTCAGGGGTATCTTCTAGAGTTCAAGGAACTTCCTCCAAGGGGAAGGTTCCACGTGTCTCGCTTATCTTCAGACCAGATAAAGAGACAGGCATTCTTACATTGTGTAGGAGACCTATTAAAGATGGGAGTGATACACCCAGTTCCGATAGCGGAACAAGGTCTGTTTTTTTTTTACTCAAACCTGTTTGTAGTTCCCAAAAAAAGAGGGAACTTTCAGGCCAACAATCCAAGAGGGTCAATATATGACTACCGTGGACTTAAAGGATGTGTACCTGCATATTCCTATCCACAAAGATCATTATCAGTTCCTGAGGTTTGCCTTTCTGGACAAACATTACCAGTTTGTGGCTCTTCCGTTCGGTTTAGCCACTGCTCCCAGAATTTTCACAAAGGTGCTAGGGTCCCTTCTAGCGGTGCTAAGACCGAGGGGCATTGCTGTAGCACCTTAACTAGACGACATTCTAATTCAGCGTCGTCTCTTTCCAAAGCAAGGGCTTATACAGACATCGTTCTAGCCTTTCTCAGATCTCACGGGTGGAAGGTGAACGTAGAAAAGAGTTCTCTGTCCCCATCTACAAGAGTTCCCTTTTTGGGAACAATAATAGATTCTGTAGAAATGAAGATCTTCCTGACAGAGGTCAAAAAATTAAAGCTTCTAGACTCTTGTCAAGTTCTTCACTCTATTCCTCAGCCTTTCCATAGCTCAGTGCATGGAGGTAATAGGATTAATGGTTGCAGCAATGGACATAGTTCCTTTTGCTTGAATTCATCTAAGACCATTACAACTGTGCATGCTCAAACAGTGGAATGGGGATTATGCAGACTTGTCTCCCCAGATTCAAGTAGACCAGATATCCAAGGACTCACTGCGCTGGTGCTTGACTCTATATCACCTGTCTCTGGGAATGAGTTTCCGCAGTCCAGAGTGGATCTTCGTCACGACCAACGCCAGTCTCTTAGACTGGGGTGCGGTCTGGAACTCTCTGAAAGCTCAGGGTCTATGGTCTTGGGAAGAGTCTCTTCTTCCGATAAACGTTTTAGACTGAGAGCGATATTTAATGCGCTCCAGGCATGGCCTCAACTAGCGGAGGCCAAATTCATCAGATTTCAGTCGGACAACATGACGACTGTAGCGTACATCAGGGGGGAACAAAGAGTTCCCTGGCGATGAGGGAGGTATCCAAGATCATCAAATGGGCGGAGGATCACTCCTGCCATCTATCTGCAATTCACATCCCAGGAGTAGACAACTGGGAGGCGGATTATTTGAGTCGTCAGACTTTCCATCCGGGGGAGTGGGAACTTCACCCGGAGGTTTTTATCCAGTTAACACATCTTTGGGGCATTCCAGATATGGATCTGATGGTGTCTCGCAGAACGCCAAGGTTCCTCTATACGGGTCCAGATCCAGGGATCCCAAGGCGACACTAGTGGATGCATTAGTGGCGACCTGGTCGTTCAATCTAGCTTATGTGTTTCCACCGTTTCCTCTCCTTCCCAGGCTTGTAGCCAGGATAAAACAGGAGAAGGCATCGGTGATTCTAATAGCTCCTGCATGGCCACGCAGGACTTGGTATGCAGACCTGGTGAATATGTCATCGGCTCCACCATGGAAGCTACCTTTGAGACAGGATCTTCTAGTACAAGGTCCATTTGAACATCCAAATTTAGTCTCCCTGCATCTGACTGCTTGGAAATTGAACGCTTGATTCTATCTAAGCGTGGGTTTTCGGATTCAGTGATAGACACTCTGGTGCAAGCCAGAAAACCTGTAACTAGAAAAATTTACCATAAGATATGGCAAAAATATATCTTTTGGTGTGAATCCAAGGGATTCTCTTGGAGTAAAATTAAAATTCCTAGGATACTTCCTTTCTCCAAGAGGGTTTGGATAAAGGGTTGTCAGCTAGTTCCTTAAAGGGACAGATATCTGCTCTGTCTGTTTTATTACACAAACGTCTGGCAGCTGTGCCAGATGTACAGGCGTGTGTACAGGCTTTAGTTAAAATCAAGCCTGTTTACAGAACTCTGACTCCTCCTTGGAGTCTAAATTTAGTTCTTTCAGTTCTTCAGGGGGTTCCGTTTGAACCCATGCATTCCATAGATATTAAGTTACTATCTTGGAAAGTTTTGTTTTTGGTTGCTATTTCTTCTGCTAGAAGAGTTTCTGAATTATCTGCTTTGCAGTGTACTTCTCCCTATCTGGTATTCCATACAGATAAGGTAGTTTTTCGCATCAAGCCTGGTTTTCTTCCAAAGGTCGTTTCCAACAGGAATATTAACCAGGAAATTGTTGTTCCTTCTCTGTGTCCGAATCCAGTTTCGAAGAAGGAACGTTTGTTACACAACCTAGATGTGGTCAGTGCTTTGAAATTCTATTTAGAAGCAACAAAGGATTTCAGACAAACTTCATCCTTGTTTGTCGTGTATTCTGGTAAGAGGAGAGGGCAGAAAGCTACTGCTACCTCTCTTTCTTTTTGGCTGAAAAGCATCATCCGATTGGTTTATGAGACTGCCGGACGGCAGCCTCCTGAACGAGTTACAGCTCATTCTACTAGAGCTGTGGCTTCCACATGGGCCTTCAAGAACGAGGCTTTTGCCAAATTTTACAAATTCGATACTTATGCTTCTTCGGAGGCTGTTTTTGGGAGAAAGGTTTTGCAAGCCGTGGTGCCTTCCGTTTAGGTAACCTGATTTGCTCCCTCCCTTCATCCGTGTCCTAAAGCTTTGGTATTGGTTCCCACAAGTAAGGATGAAGCCAATGTTGGAGAAAACAGAATTTATGTTTACCTGATAAATTTCTTTCTCCAACGGTGTGTCCGGTCCACGGCCCGCCCTGGTTTTTAATCAGGTTTGAAAAATTTATTTCTTTATACACTACAGTCACCACGGCACCCTATGGTTTCTCCTTTTTCTCCTAACCGTCGGTCGAATGACTGGGGGGCGGAGCCAGAGGGGGGACTATATGGACAGCTCTTGCTGTGTGCTCTCTTTGCCATTTCCTGTAGGGGAAGAGAATATCCCACAAGTAAGGATGAAGCTGTGGACCGGACACACCGTTGGAAAAAGAAATTTATCAGGTAAACATAAGTTCTGTTTTTTGAATTAGAATATTTCATAATTCAAATATTACATTTAAAGAGAGTATTAGAAATACTATTACAAAGATACAGCTAGATTACAAGTTTGTGCGTTAGTCTGTTAACGCTGAAAATATGGCATTTTCAGCGTTAAAACAGCACCGCAGACATTACACGTCTTGCCGGTATAGGTGTAACGCAATGTTAGTACCACACTTTTAAAAATTAAGTTTTTTCATGGGATTCCCATAGCACTGGTATTACGAGTTTTGCGGTGAGGCTAAAAAACCTGCATTACAGACTAAAACAACCGTTTTAAAAAAAGATCCATAACGCCATCTAAAAGCAGTAGTTATGAGTTTTACGCTACAAATCTGTAACATAAAACTCATAACTAAAGTGCTCCCCACATTGTCACCACTATAATAAACATATTAACCCCTAAACCGCCGCCCTCCCGCATCGCAAACACTATTTAAATATAATTGACCCTTAATCTGCCGTCCGCCCACATCGCCCCCACTATACTAAAGTTATTAAGCCCTACACCGCTGCCATTATAATAAACCTATTAACCCCTAAACTGCAAGCCCCCACAACAAAATATACTAAAGTAAACTATTAACCCCTAAACTGAAAGCCCCCCACATCGCAATAAACTAAATTAAACTAGTAACCCCTAAACCTAACGCCCCCTAATTTTAGATTAAAATTACAATTTCCCTAGCTTAAATTAAATTAAAATTTACCTGTCAAATTAAAACTAAGTTTAAACTAACAATGAAACTAATATAATTATTAAACTAAAATTAAACTAACTACCAATTAAATTAAACTAAACTACATATTAAAAAAATCCTAACACTACTCTAAAAGTTACAAAGTATCTAAATACAAAAAATAAAAAAGACTTAATTACAAAAAATAACAAACGGCGACCGTATCAAGAGGATGCTCCGCGCAGATGTCTTCAGGATGGACCCGCTCCACGCCGTCGGGATCAAGATCAAGATTGAAGATGCCACCTGGATGAAGATTAACCCTTTGAGTGCTAAGCTGGATTTAATATTTTTCTGATTGTTACTATTTTTAACAAAAAAAATGTTTTGACTTTTTTTTCCCCCCCCAGATCCCCAAGACTCATACCATTGGAAAGGTTAGGCGATTACCTTTCCAATGGTGGGTCTTGGGGGTCTGTAGTTTCTCAGATCCCTGAGATACAGGTTTCTAAGCAGCATGCCCCCTTTCCCTATACTTTGTATTGTCAATTTTGAATAAAGTTAGGCAGTGACGTCATCACGTCATTGCTCGTGATGCCCGTCACTATGCAGGCCTGATCGCCGGGGTAGGAGCGGGTGGGAGCCCCCAGATTGCCAAAAAGGTAGTTGAGTGCTAGCGACGGCTCTGAGCCGTCGTTAGCACTAGATGCCACCTGGATGAAGATGGTTCAAGCAGGACTTCAAAAACTGTAAGTGGATCGTCAGGGGTTAGTGTTAGGCGTTTTTTAAGGGTTTTTTGGGTGTGTTTTTATTTTAGATTAGGGTTTTGGCATGTAAAAGAGCTAAATGCCATTTTAAGGGCAATGCCCATCCAAATTCCCTTTTCAAGGCAATGGGTAGCTTTAGTTTTTTTTTAGATAGTTTTTTTTTTTATTTTGTGGGTTGGGGGGGGGTTGTAATGTTAATGGGTGTTTGTATTTTTTTTTCAGAAAAAGAGCTGATATCTTTAGGGCAATGCCCTATAAAAGGCCCTTTTAAGGACCATTGGTAGTTTCTTCTAGATTAGGTTTTTTATTTTGGGGTTGTTTTTTTTAAATGGGTATTAGAAAAGGAATAATTTTTATTATTTCTCTTGTAAGGTGTATCCAGTCCACGGATTCATCCTTTACTTGTGGGATATTCTCTTTAGATATTTAGATATTCCCCCTTTAGCTCCACCCCCCAGTCATTCTCTTTGCCGGCTCTAAGCACTAGGGTCTCTCTCGGGAGGGTAAAGTGAATGTGGTGTTAGAATTGTAGTTTTTATTATATTCAATCAAAAGTTTGTTATTTTAAATGGTACCGGTTTGTACTATTTACTCTCTAGCAGAAAAGTGATGAAGATTTCTGCTAAGAGGAAAATGATTTTAGCATGTTGTAACTAAAATCCACTGCTGTTCCCACACAGGACTGAGGAGTACCAGAAAACTTCAGTTGGGGGGAACGGTTTGCAGGGTAGTCTGCAATAAGGTATGTTCAGTCATTTATTTCTAGACAAGACTGAGATAATGCTAGAAGAGACTGACAATATCCCCATGAGGGGAGGGTAAGCTATGTTCACAGACTTAGTAAGGAATTGAATGCTTACATAACAGGGCTAATTATGCTGGATGACACTAATTCAGGGCAATCAATTGTTTATCTAAGGAAAATATAGTTTGTAAGACACTTTGAAAGTCCTTTTGGGTTCTTTCTGGGGTTATTACCCACATGGCTAATTTTTATTCACTTAGGAGTGATTTCTTAGGCCTCACAGCTCCGGAGTAGAGTGGGAGGAGCCTAATTTCGCGCCTCAGATGCGCAGTTAGAATTGCATAGAAATTCATGCTGCTTCACATGGAGGGTCCTGCTGCTGTTTGAGAGCCTAAAAGGAGCTATATTCCCCAAAATCTGATCCCTAAGGGCAGGTAGGGCCATAGCAAGGCTGTGGCAAGGTGCTGTAGTATTTTTAACCGGGTGTTGGCTTTAGGCTGCTCCGGTTTGGGCATTAAGGGGTTAATCGTTTTGATACTAGTGGTGCAATCTTACTAAGGCTTTAGGTACATACTGTGAACATTTCAAAAGGATTGCTGCATTTTTCACTGTTTTGCAAAATTGTGTGCTCTTTTTATCTCTTAAAGGCACAGTAACATTTTTTTCAAATTGTGTTTTTTATTTGATTAAAGTGATTTCCAAGCCTGTTTGTGTATACTACTAGTCTGTTAAACATGTCTGACACCAAGGAAAATCCTTGTTCAATTTGTTTAGAAGCCATGGTGGAACCCCCTCTCAGAATGTATCCCACTTGTACTGATATGTCTATACACTTTAAAGATCATATTGTTGCACTTAAGAATGTGGCCCAAGATGATTCTCAGACTGAAGGTAATGAGGGTAGCCCGTCTACCTCTCCCCAATTGTCACAACCAGTTATGCCCGCTCAAGCGATGCCTAGTACCTCTAGTGCGTCTAACCCTTTTACATTGCAAGACTTAGCGGCAGTCATGGATAATTCTCTCACAGCCTTGTTATCTAAACTGCCCGTGTTACCTGCAAAGCGTGATAGCTCCGTTTTAAGAACAGATTATGAGCATTCTGACACTTTGGTAGCCGTATCCGATATACCCTCACAACGCTTTGAAGTGGGAGCGAGGGATTTGATGTCTGAGGGAGAAGTCTCTGATTCAGGAAGGGTTCCTCCTCAGACAGATTCAGATACATTGGCTTTTAAATTTAAACTAGAACACCTCCGCGTTTTACTCAGGGAGGTATTAGCTACTCTGGATGACTGTGACCCTTTAGTAATACCAGAGAAATTATGTAAAATGGACAAGTACCTAGAGGTCCCTGTTTACACTGATGCGTTTCCGGTCCCTAAGAGGATTGCGGATATCGTTACTAGGGAGTGGGATAGACCAGGGGTTCCCTTTGTTCCCCCTCCTGTTTTTAAGAAAATGTTCCCCATATCTGACCCCGTGCGGGACTCGTGGCAGACGGTCCCTAAGGTGGAGGGGGCTGTTTCTTCACTTGCTAAATGCACAACCATACCAATTAAAGGCAGTTGTGCTTTTAAAGACCCTATGGATAAGAAGTTAGAGGGTTTACTTAAGAAAATTTTTGTTCAACAAGGTTTTCTTCTCCAACCTATTGCCTGCATTATTCCTGTAACTACTGCAGCTGCTTTCTGGTTTGAGGCGCTGGAAGACTCACTCCAGACGGAGACCTCTTATGAGGAAATTATGGATAGAATTAAGGCTCTAATGCTAGCTAATTCTTTTATCACTGACGCCGCTTTCCAAATAGCTAAGTTAGTGGCAAAAAATTCAGGTTTCTCCATTTTGGCGCGCAGGGCGCTAGGGCTAAAGTCCTGGTCGGCCGATGTGTCGTCTAAATCCAACTTTTTTTTTTTTTTTTTTTATAATAATTTTTATTGAGGTTCTTAAGTTAGGCATACAAACAGTAAAAATAAAAATGAAATTGCCATTCAGTACAAAAGAAAACATGTACAATCTAACTTAGTTCCATAACGGTTCGGTAAATCTTCTGCACCGCTCACCAATGAAATAAAAACAGTTATATATGGCAAAATTAAATACATAGTGCCTATGCATAAGGAAACCTTCCATAACAAATCTAATAGGCCGCTCTTGGGCCTTAAATAAGGAAACATATCTAACAGTAAGGAAAGGTATATTGGAATGGAGAGACCACTCTTGGATCTCACTATGCCTAACCTCATATTTTATTTTCTAGATAATAGCACGGGATACCCCCTTATTCATAGCTATCTTATTTTGCAAAACTATAATCCCCAAAAAAGAAAAACACTGGCCTCTCTTGGACCTTAACCTTTGGTATTTGTTGATAGGGGAGCTTGATAAGGAGTATGGAATAATAATGAAACACATAGGGCTGCTCTTGAACCCTTAAACCAATAGTTGCACTCTTGGACTCTTGTTAAGCAGATATTTATATGTATAGCTATACTGTATGGCCTCATAATTAACTGTAAGCTGTATGAGGCAATCAGGAATAATGTAGGAAGTAGAGACTAGCAGCTGAAGGAGCTTAAGAGCCATGCCATAACATATGAGGAGTATAAAGATGGTAATGAAAAGTACTGTCTGGGAGGGTCATGATTTTAAATGGGGCTTTTCAGAGCCAAATCAGACGGTGTAACCTATATAGTACATTTATAATGCTTCACCCAGACGTATACCGCAAGGTGCAAAGCTCAACAGTCGCAGCAAGAAAAAAAAAGGAAAAAAGTTAACTCAACATTAAAGCAATGAAACAAATATAGCTCATAGATAAATCAGATAAGACCCGGACTGAGTCCCAAAACACCACTTTGTCTTAAGATTAATAGTCTTGGGCAGAGCCGCTGTCCCTATCCCTGTTCTCACTCTAGCCCACACTAGTTGCCAGTAGAGAAGAGGAGGTAATGATAATTGTGAGCAGAGCGGCACTGGCTTCGGGTGTAACAGGGAGACTGCTTATATTACGTTTTCCCTCTAGACCTATGCATATAATAATACTGTCCCAGTGATGCTGAAACGGGTTGAATTAAGGCATGTTTTTAACTCTTGAGTGTGGGGTAAAGAGTAAGCAACGTGTACTGTCCTTATATATTGTGAACAGTTGTGACTTTACAGATCGCGTCTGTAAATTCCATTTCTTTTGCTTAAATAAGGTTGTGTCTCTATTTTGATCCAACTAGCAAGACAGTTCTAGGTGCTTAGTAACACAGTCATCAATCATAGCAATGTCCCAGACTAGAAAATCAGTTCAGTAAGAAAGGCTCTAGCCTACCCCTGTTTTCGGAATTTGGCCATCTGGAAAGTGTCGGTGCAGCCAAGAACAGGAACATCGCCTCTGAGGAGCGCAACCCCCACAGCTCTCTGCCTCATCTGATGAGAGTTCCACGCATTGCTGTCCTGAGGTTTGCAAGACCGATAGCCTCCATGCAGTCGTGGGATCCTCCCAGCACACCCATCTTGTTAAGGTAATCCCGGTCTGCAGCGTTAGGTCAGTGAGCTCATATGAACGTCCCTCTGTGTTGTTACCATCCGAAGGCAAGATAGAGGCTGGCGCAACACCAGTTGCTGGAATCAGAGTCCCCCGGTCAGTTGGGCACAGCGTCCCTTTTCTAAGAGGTAAGTCCACCGGGGCGGGTATGAGTGCGTTAGGCAGGGAAGTCCTCACGTCTACTGCGTTGAGATCTAGAGAGGGGCTGGGTAGGCTATGTACCTGTGGCTGCTCCTCCATTGCTTTGCTACGGCATGAATCGGCATGGGAAGCCCTCTCTATGGCCTCAATTTCACTTTGCAACCCAGTCGCGACAGGCTTTGAATCCCCCACAGATTCTGTTTCTGATAGGCCTAGTTTTGCGGGGTGAATTCCTTTTGTGTGCCGTGAAGATGTAAGGAGCCTGCAGAGTTCCTTCTCTAAGTTCCGGTAGCTGTCATGGATTGCCTGGGCCACTGTTTGCTCCCACTTATCCAGAGCCTCCATCTTTCTGGTGTAGTGGTGTTGTGCTGTTCCAGTGATAAAGCCCCCGCTTATTGTTGTATTGTGAGAATAGCAGATTCCCACTTTAGACGTGGAGCGCAAGCTATTGTGGGTTAAGGATGCGCACTTAAGGCACAGCTAGTTGTGGGGACAGGCTGAGGCTTCTATTATAGGGGAAGGCCTCAAAAATTTAAAAGTCCGGTACTGAGGGCAGCAAAGCCCAGTCACCATCCAAAACCCTATATCTGGATTGCGGACCTCTTCAGACAAGCCTCTCTACTATTTTAGGCTGGGTATTGCCCAAATATGATGATAAATTTAGAAACAATGGAGAGAGCTTGAGGAGCTGAAGCTCAGTGCGACCTAAGATGGCCGCCGCCCGGATGTCCCCCTAAATCCAACTTTTGAACATCCCTTTCAAAGGAAAGACCCTCTTCGGGCCTGAATTGAAAGAGATTATTTTAGAAATCACCGGAGGAAAAGGCCATGCTCTCCCTCAGGACAAGTCCTTTAAGACAAAGATCAAAGCTAATTTTCGTTCCTTTTGTAATTTCAGGAGCGGCCCCGCTTCATCCTCTCCGGCTGCAAAGCAAGAGCGTAACGCTTCACAGCCCAAGGCAACCTGGAAACCTTACCAGGGCTGGAATAAGGATAAACAGGCCAAAAAGCCTGCAGCTGCCACCAAGACAGCATGAAGGGGTAGCCCCCGATCCGGGACCAGATCTAGTAGGGGGCAGACTCTCTCTCTTCGCACAGGCCTGGGCAAGATATGTACACGATCCTTGGGCATTAGATATTGTATCCCAGGGATATCTTCTAGAATTCAAGGGCTCTCCTCCAAGGGGAAGGTTCCACATTTCTCGTCTGTCTACAGATCAGACAAAGAAAGAGGCGTTTTTACGCTGTGTAGAAGATCTACATACAATGGGAGTGACCCACCCAGTTCCAATTGCGAAACAAGGGTTGGGTTTTTACTCATACCTGTTTGTGGTTCCCAAAAAAGAGGGAACTTTCAGACCCATCCTGGATCTAAAAATTCTAAACAGATTCCTCAGAGTCCCATCATTGAAAATGGAGACCATTCGGACAATCTTACCAATGATCCAGGAAGGTCAATATATGACTACCGTGGATCTAAAGGATGCATATCTACACATTCCTATCCACAAAGATCATCACCAGTTTCTCAGGTTCGCTTTTCTGGACAAGCATTACCAGTTTGTGGCTCTTCCCTTCGACTTAGCCACTGCTCCCAGAATTTTCACAAAGGTGCTAGGGTCCCTCCTGGCGGTTCTAAGACCGCGGGGCATAGCAGTGGCGCCTTACCTAGACGACATCTTAATTCAGGCGCTGTCTTTCCAAAGAGCCAAGTCTCACACGGAGATTGTATTGGCCTTTCTGAGGTCTCATGGGTGGAAGGTGAACATAAAAAAGAGTTCTCTTTCCCCTCTCACAAGGGTTCCCTTCCTAGGGACTCTAATCGACTTGGTAGAAATGAAAATATTTCTGACAGAGGTCAGAAAGTTAAAACTCTTAACTACTTGCCGAGTTCTTCATTCCATTCCCGGCCATCTGTAGCTCAGTGCATGGAGACAATCGGATTAATGGTAGCAGCAATGGACATAGTCCCTTTTGCTCGGATACACCTCAGACCACTGCAACTATGCATGCTCAAACAGTGGAATGGGGATTATGCAGATTTGTCTCCTCAAATTCAGTTGGACCAGGAGACCAGAGATTCTCTTCTCTGGTGGTTGTCTCAGGATCACCTATCTCAGGGAATATGTTTCCGCAGGCCAGAGTGGATCATTGTAACGACCGACGCCAGTCTGTTAGGCTGGGGTGCGGTCTGGGACTCCCTGAAAGCTCAGGGCTTATGGTCTCGGGAAGAAACGCTTCTCCCGATAAACATTCTGGAACTGAGGGCGATATTCAACGCTCTTCAGGCATGGCCTCAACTAGCTGCGGCCAAATTCATCAGATTTCAGTCAGGCAACATCACGACTGTAGCTTACGTCAATCATCCGGGGGGAACAAAGAGTTCCCTAGCGATGACGGAAGTAACCAAAATAATCAGGTGGGCGGACTATCACTCCTGCCATCTCTCAGCAATTCACATCCCAGGAGTATACAACTGGGAGGCGGATTTTCTAAGTCGTCAGACTTTTCACCCGGGGGAGTGGGAACTCCACCCAGAGGTATTTGCCCAGCTCACTCAGCTATGGGGCACTCCAGAGTTGGATCTGATGGCGTCCCGTCAGAACGCCAAACTTCCTCTCTATGGGTCCAGGTCCCGGGACCCCAAGCAGCGCCTTGGTCCTTCAATCTGGCTTATGTTTTTCCACCGTTTCCCCTTCTCCCTCGTCTGGTTGCCAGAATCAAGCAGGAGAAGGCTTCGGTGATTCTGATAGCGCCTGCGTGGCCACGCAGGACTTGGTATGCAGACCTAGTGGACATGTCATCTGTCCCACCATGGACACTGCCAATGAGGCAGGATCTTCTAATACAGGGTCCGTTCAAGCATCCAAATCTAGTTTCTCTACGTCTGACTGCTTGGAGATTGAACGCTTAATTCTATCAAAGCGTGGTTTCTCTGAGTCAGTTATAGATACTCTGATTCAGGCTAGAAAGCCTGTCACCAGGAAAATCTACCATAAGATATGGCTGAAATATTTTTGTTGGTGTGAATCCAAGGGTTACTCTTGGAGTAAGATTAGTATTCCCAGGATATTGTCTTTTCTCCAAGAAGGATTGGAGAAAGGTTTGTCAGCTAGTTCCTTAAAAGGACAAATATCTGCTCTGTCTATCCTTTTACACAAGCGTCTGGCAGAGGTACCAGATGTTCAAGCGTTTGCTCAGGCTTTAGTCAGAATCAAGCCTGTCTATAAACCTGTGGCTCCGCCATGGAGTCTAAATCTAGTTCTTTCAGTACCAAGCCTGGTTTTCTTCCTAAAGTTGTTTCTAACAAGAATATTAACCAGTAAATAGTTGTTCCTTCTCTGTGTCCTAATCCTTCTTCGAAGAAGGAACGTCTGTTACACAATCTTGATGTAGTTCATGCTTTAAAGTTCTATTTACAAGAAACTAAGGATTTCAGACAAACATCTTCCTTGTTTGTTATCTATTCTGGTAAGAGGAGAGGTCAGAAAGCGACTGCTACCTCTCTTTCCTTTTGGCTGAAAAGCATCATCCGTTTGGCCTATGAGACTGCTGGCCAGCAGCCTCCTGAAACAATTACTGCTCATTCTACCAGAGCAGTGGCTTCCACATGGGCTTTTAAAAATGAGGCTTCTGTTGAACAGATTTGTAAGGCAGCGACTTGGTCTTCACTGCATACTTTTTCCAAATTTTACAAATTCGATACTTTTGCTTCTGCGGAGGCTATTTTTGGGAGAGAGGTTTTGCAAGCAGTGATGCCTTCCGTTTAAGGTACCTGTCTTGTTCCCTCCCTTCATCCGTGTCCTAAAGCTTTGGTATTGGTATCCCACAAGTAAAGGATGAATCCGTGGACTGGATACACCTTGCAAGAGAAAACAGAATTTATGCTTACCTGATAAATTACTTTCTCTTGTGGTGTATCCAGTCCACGGCCCGCCCTGGCAATTAAGTCAGGTAAAAAAATTTTTTGTTTGAACTACAGTCACCACTGCACCCTATGGTTTCTCCTTTTTTCTTCCTAACCTTTGGTCGAATGACTGGGGGGTGGAGCTAGAGGGGGAGCTATATGGACAGCTCTGCTGTGTGCTCTCTTTGCCACTTCCTGTAGGGAAGGAGAATATCCCACAAGTAAAGGATGAATCCGTGGACTGGATACACCACAAGAGAAAGTAATTTATCAGGTAAGCATAAATTCTGTTTTTTGATAATTTGTTTGTTATTTTGTGTAATGTATTTTTTTCGTTTTGGGGTGGGTTTTTATTTCTAGATTAGGGCTTGGGCAACAAAAGAGCTCAATGCCCTTTTAAGGGCAATGCCCATACAAATGCCCTTTTCAGGGCAATGGGTAGATTAAGTTTTACTTTCTTTTTTTTTTAGTGGGTTTGGGGTTTTTTTGTAGCAAAAGAGTTGTTAACTTTAGGGCAATGCCCTACAAAAGGCCCATTTAAGGGTCCTTGGTAGTTTATTTTAGATTAGGCTTTTTTATTTTAGGGTGTTTTATTTTCTTTAAAGGGTATTAGAATAGGAATATATATATATATATATATATATATATATTTATATATATATATATTTATATATATATATATATATATATATATATATATATAATTATAATTTTGTGTTTTTTTGTAATTAATTTTTTGTGATTTTAGTGTTTTTTTATTTTTTGATAATTTTAGGTTTTAGTGTAAGGTAGCTTAGGATTTATTTCACAGGTAAGTTTGTATTTATTTTAACTACAGGTGGCCCTCGTTTTACAACGGTTCAATTTACACCGTTTCAGAATAACAACCTTTTTTTTCCAGTCATGTGACTGCTATTGAAAAGCATTGAGAAGCAGTGCATTGATTAAAATAGCCAGTAGGTGGAGCTGTCTGCTTGTGTTGCAGCAAAGCCAAGCAAGCTGAAATTAATCAGTTTAACCAGACATGAGCTATCAAGCAGATTTAAACCGAACAAGATCTTCCTGTCTATAAATCAGTCCAGATTGGAATGCCTAGAAAGAACTGTTTGCAGAAAAATGCAAGTAAAGTCTGTGTTGTGTGATTATTTTATTAGGTTTATAATGCTGTTTAGCAAATGTTTTTGTTCATTTAACTTAGTTTAATTATATATTCTGTGTTGTGTGAATATTTTATTAGGTTTATAAATAGCATTTAAAGTCTTCATTTCAAAGCTTTAAAAATAATGTATTAGGTGTTACTTATGACAATTTTGGGAGGGGCCTGGAACCCATCTCCCTCACTTCCCATTGATTTACATTATAAACTGGGTTTCAGTTTACAACGGTTTCGATTTACAACTATTCCTTCTGGAACCTAACCCCAGCGTAAACTGAGGGCTACCTGTAGTTAGTAAATAGTTATTAACTATTTACTAGCTACCTAGTCTACCTAGTTAAAATAAATACAAACTTACCTGTGAAATAAAAATAAAAGCTAAGCTAGCTACAATATAACTTAGTTAAATAACTTTTGTTGCGTTTGTTAATTTCCCTATAGAGTGCATAACTCGTAATCTAGCTGATAGAAATTAAAAAATTTCACATTTGATTATTGCATAATTCAAATCAAATTATTAGAAACATCTTAACGAAATACTATTACATTAAACGAATGTTAGAATGTTGTACAAACATTCGAAATTCAAAATGAACTAACGAATGTGTTAAAATTTGTTTCATTTTTCGAATGTTGCAAAACATTCGTCCATCCCTAGTTATAAGTGAAAAACCAAACCCACAGTCACAGGCAATATTCCCTCTAATATTTTTGAGCACTATGCTCAAAATATCTTACCTGTGCAAATTTTGGCCAAGTGACTAAAATGTGTGCACACTTTAAGTGTACTGAAACTTGAAAAGGTACACAAACTTGCACATACTCTATCTCTCAAACACACACACAACCACTTTCTCTCACACACACAGACTCTCACTCACTCACACACACACACTCTCTCTCTCTCTCTCTCTCACACACACTCTCTCTATCTCTCTCTCAAACACACACATTCTCTCACACAGTATCACTCTGACACAAACACACTCTCCCACACATACACCCTCACAAACTCTCACACAGGCACTCTCTTTTACACACACACCCTCTCTCACACACACACTCTCAAACACATACTCTAACACACACTCACTCTCAGCCATACACACATACGTAATCGCTATCACACACTCTTTCACACACTCTCACACACACACACTAATTGCCATCTATTCTTGTATTTTATTTCTCTTACTGAACATAATGATGATTGATGTATGTCACTGATGAGGGAGCCACGCTTTTCTGTAGAACACTGAGGCCGGAATCTTAGAAATGTGATTTTATACTATAGTTATACTATAAGATGTGCTATTGCCGGGGCCATATCTGATGTAATCTGGCAGTTTGTGAAGTACCAGAATATTATTCTTGTTGACGTATCTTAAGTATACTGAAGCCGACCTTCCTTTATACTGCAACTAACATAAGAAAGAATGAACATGCAAGATAAAACGCCTGTAACTCCTAATTTGATTCATTTATAGACAAAGCCTTTTGAGAATAAGGATGCCTTAAAGGGACAGTCAACACAAAAATTGTTATTGTTTAAAAAGTTAGATAATGCCTTTACTACCCATTCCCAAGCTTTACACAAAATACTTGGTTATATTAATATACTTTATAATCTTTAAGCCTCTACATTTCTGTCTGTTTCTAAGCCACTAAAGACAGCCCCTTGATCACATGCTTTGTATTAGCTTTTCACAACAGGGGAGTGCTAGTTCATGTGAGCCATATAGATAACATTGAGCTCACGCCCGTTCATTCTAAAAACACAGCACTAATTGGCTTAAATGCAAGTAAATAGATAAAGTCATGTGATCAGGGGGCTGTCAGAAGATGCTTAGATACAAGGTAATCACAGAGATAAAAAGTCTATTAACCCCTTAATGACCACAGCACTTTTCCATTTTCTGTCCGTTTGGGACCAAGGTTATTTTTACATTTTTGCGGTGTTTGTGTTTAGCTGTAATTTTCCTCTTATTCATTTACTGTACCCACACATATTATATACCGTTTTTCTCGCCATTAAATGGACTTTCTAAAGATATCATTATTTTCATCATATCTTATAATTTACTATAAACATTTTTATAAAATATGAGGAAAAAATGGAAAAAAACACACTTTTTCTAACTTTGACCCCCAAAATCTGTTTTTCACTAATTTTTTCACAAACTTTTGGTTTCTCACTGAAATTATTTACAAACAGCTTGTGCAATTATGGCATAAATGGTTGTAAATTCTTCTCTGGGATCCCCTTTGTTCAGAAATAGCAGACATATATGGCTTTGGCGTTGTTTTTTAGTAATTAGAAAGCCGCTAAATGCCACTGCGCACTACACGTGTATTATGCCCAGCAGCGAAGGGGTTAATTAGGGAGCATGTAGGGAGCTTTTTGGGGTAATTTTAGTTTTAGTGTAGTGTAGTAGACAACCCCAAGTATTGATCTGCCAATTTTGGTATATTTCATGCCACCATTACACCGCTAAATGCGATCAAATAAAAAAAAAACGTTAAATTTTTCACAATTTTAGGTTTCTCACTGAAATCATTTACAAACAGCTTGTGCAATTATGGCACAAATGGTTGTAAATGCTTCTCTGGGATCCCCTTTATTCAGAAATAGCAGACATATATGGCTTTGGCATTGCTTTTTGCCCCCCTCCGCTCCACTCGGCCCATCGATGGCCGCCCAGCCACCTCCCAGACTGGCTCCCACCAACCAACGATACTGGCTATCGATGCCCGGTGCAGAGAGGGCCACAAAGTGGCTCTCTGTGCATCGGATGGCCAAGGGGGTTATTGCAGGATGCCTCGATATCGAGGCATCACTGCAATAACCGGAAAGCAGCTGGAAGCGAGCAGGATCGCTTCCAGCTGCTTTCCAGACCAAGGACGTACGCCATACGTCCTCGGTCTTTAAGTGTCTTTTTTTTTAGGACGTATGGCGTACGTCCTTGGTCGTTAAGGGGTTAATATAACCATATTTTATATGCAAAACTGCAGAATGTTTTTTGCTCTGATTGTCCCTTTAAAGCAGTGCAACTATCTTTTCCAATCTCTTACCACTTCACAGTCTCTGCCATTAAACTTCCCTCTTGGACAGCTTCTCCTAAACATGTTGCTCTCAGGTAGGGTTGCCAGCTGTGTTTTATAAAAATAACTGGATGACCTATAGGTGATAGGATATGGGACGTAGCTGGGTTCACACAATGTATCCACAAAAGCTCAACCTTAGGCCCCACCCTTGATCCCATCACATATATTTTTCACAATTAAGCAGTCATTTTATTCCCTTGGTTGCCAGTAACACATGTACAGAACAGTGATGTGACCCCCTTGGCTGCTAGAGGTACACACCCAGCAATGATTGAATATGGTTGCCTGTAACACATATAACAGTGTAACTTCTTTTTTTAGCCATATTTTTAATGCAAAACTCCACAGAACCACCACAATAAAAAATAATAATAATAAAAAAAATTACTGACATTCATATGCTGTGCGCACTTTTGAAAAGCATATTCGCTCTCTTGGCAAAATGTGTGCATGTGTGGGAACGGTGCTCAGGGGCTGCCCCAGGGAATTCTCTTTAAAAAGAGGCTGTCCCTACGTGTTGCACGATGTCTCCCAGAAAAAGTAATGTATCTCGGTGGAATGGTAAACTTCACTGGGGAGAGCAAATTTAGCAGCGAAAAATGAAATCTGGCAGCCAATACAATAAGGAAACTTTTATACACTTTGAATTTCGTATTGTAAATAAGAATTTGACAGTTGTTTTTTTTTGCATGTGCTGTGTAGTTTTCTTATAATTTCTATTTTGTGCACCTTAAATCATTTCATTTCTGCGCAATTTCAGTATGAATTTTTTCATAAATAAAATTTTTGCAGAGTATATTCTTTATGATTTTAAAAGCGCTTAAACAATACAATTTTTTACTGCATATTTTTATTTCAATGTTTCTTTTGTTAATTTTATGCGATTTTTAAATTGGATATTTTTGTAAGCATTGCTGTAAATGTTTGAATCACCTTCACATACTTAAAGTGATGGTAAACTCAGAACGATTGCTCAATCAATAAAAAAAATATTAGTTTCATTCATCAAAAACTTACTTTTGCATTCTAACTTTTTTTTCTTTTTTTTCTTTTTTTTCTAACTGCTACTATTCTAATGATCGCTCTGGCAGCCCTGACATTTACTTTTTTTTTTGAGAGGGGGTCTTGTTTTCCTTTAGCCAAACAAATATCTGGCATTTTGGAATGTTTCTTAAAAAAATATATATATATTGTTCTTCGCAAGCGTTCGTAACGCCATACGTTCAAATAATGCTAATGTTAAGAATGACGTTATGAACGCTTGCGCAGAAGAATTTTAATTTTTTTCTTCTTCAAGAAACATGCCAAAATGCCAGATATTTGATTGGCTGAAGGAAAACAAGCCCAAAAAAAAATATGTAAATGTCGGGGCTGCCGGAGCGATCATTAGAATAGTAGCAGTTAGAAAAGAAAAAACGTTAGAATGCAAAACTAAGTGTTTGATGAATGAAACTAATAATATTTTTGTATTTGAAATCTGATTTGATTGAGCAATCATTCTGAGTTTGCCATCACTTTAAAGGTATAGGAAAGTAAAAAATTCTTAATTTCTCCTACATTGGTGTGTCCGGTCCACAGCTTCATCCTTACTTGTGGGAATATTCTCTTCCCTACAGGAAGTGGCAAAGAGAGCACAACAGCAGAGCTGTCCATATAGCTCCCCCTCTAGCTCCGCCCCCCAGTCATTCTCTTTGCCGCTCTGTACAAGTAGCATCTCCACGGGGGTGGTAAAGAGTATGTGGTGTTAGTTGTAGTTTTTTATTTCTTCTATCAAGAGTTTGTTATTTTAAAATAGTGCCAGTTTGTACTATTTACTCTGCAACAGAAAATGAAGAAGATTTCTGTTTAAGAGGAGTATGATTTTAGCACCAGTAACTAAAATCGATTGCTGTTCCCACGCAGGACTGTTAAACCAGAGAACTTTCAAGGGGGAACAGTTTGCAGGCTTATCTGCTTCAGGTATGATCAGTCACTTTTCTAACAAGACCAAGTAATGCTAGAAGACTGTCAGTTATCCCTTCTGGGATAGGTAAGCCATTTTCTTAGACTCAGTAACAGAATTAAGGCTTATAGTTTGGGCTCTCTGCTGGTTGACACTATTGTGGGCTAAGTCGTTTATTTTTTATCATGCTTATGTGACTTTGAAGTGTTTTTTCTCAAATTTAAAACACTTTTGGGTATGTTATTTACGCCTGGCAGCCGTTTAGACACCTATATTTGTCAGAAAGGCCCCTTCACTCTGGAGTGCAGAGGGAGGAGGCCTCATTTTCGCGCCGCAGTTGCCTTTCATCAGGAGGTTCATGCAGCTTCACGTGGAAGGTCAAGAGGCTTAGAAAAGGACTTTTAAGAGGTTTATTTCGTTTTTGGTAACCCTTAAGGAAGGTTAAAGCTGCGGTGGAGACTGTGGCAGGGGACTGTAATGTATTAACCGGTTAATTGCTGTTTACTAGCTCCGGTTTGGGCATTTAAGGGTCAATTGGTCTGAAAATTATTGTGCAATACTTTCATAGCTTTAAGACACTACGGTGAAAATTTCAGAAAGATCGGATTTTTCTTTGATATTTTTCTGACGTTTCAGTAATAAAGTGTGCTTCTTTATTATTTAAAGAGACAGTAACGGTTTTGTATAAAATTATTTTTCTTGCATTATAGAGCTGCCTAGGTTTGTCTAACATGTCTGTGCCTTCAGATAGCCTATGTTCGGTGTGTATGGAGGCCAAGGTGGTTCCACCATTAAATGTTTGTACAAAGTGTGCCATAGGGTCCAAACAAATTAAGGACAGTACTGTCACATTTAAAGATGTTGCCCAAGATGATTCTTTAAATGAAGGTAGTGGGGATAGTTCATCATCCTCTCCTTCTGTGTCAACTCCAGCATTGCCCACGCAAGCGATACCTAGTTCATCTAGCGCGCCAATGGCGGTTACTATGCAGCAGTAATGGATAATTCACTAGCAGCTTTTGTATCCAAACTGCCAGCTTATCCTAGAAAGCGCGATTGCTCAGCTTTAAATACAGAGGATGAGCAGGCAGACGCTGAGGATAATTTATCTATTATGCCCTCACATCAATCTGATTTGGCGGTGAGGGAGGGCCTGTCTGAAGGAGAAATTTCTGACACAGGAAAGATTTCTCAGCAGGCAGAGCCTGATATAGTTGCATTCAAATTTAAGCTGGAACACCTCCGCGCTCTGCTTAAGGAGGTGCTAGCTACTCTTGATGATTGTGATCCTTTGGTGATTCCAGAAAAATTGTGCAAAATGGACAAATTCTTAGAGGTCCCTGTGCACGCTGATGCTTTTCCGATACCCAAGAGGGTGGCGGACATAGTGACTAAGGAGTGGGAGAAGCCAGGTGTTCCTTTTGTTCCCCCTCCTATATTTAAGAAAATGTTCCCCATTGTTGACCCCAGAAAGGACGCATGGCAGACGGTTCCTAAGGTAGAGGGGGCAGTTTCAACATTAGCTAAGCGCACAACTATTCCAATAGAGGACAGTTGCGCTTTCAAAGATCCGATGGATAAAAAATTAGAAGGATTGCTGAAGAAAATTTTTGTGCAGCAAGGTTTTCTTCTTCAACCAATTTCGTGCATTATTCCTGTCACCACAGCGGCGTCTTTTTGGTTAGATGAACTAGAAAATTTGCTACAGAAGGAGACTCCATATGATGAAGTCATGGACAGAATTCACGCACTGAAATTGGCTAATTTTTTTATTTTAGATGCCGCTTTTCAATTAGCTAAGTTAGCGGCGAAAAATTCAGGTTTTGCAATAGTGGCACGCAGAGGGCTTTGGCTAAAATCTTGGTCGGCGGATGTGTCGTCAAAAACAAAATTGCTTAATATTCCTTTCAAGGGTAAGACCCTATTCGGGCCAGAGTTGAAAGAGATTATTTCAGACATCACTGGGGGAAAGGGCCATGCCCTTCCACAGGATAGGCCTTTCAAAGCAAAGAATAAGTCTAATTTTCTTTCCTTTCGCAACTTCAGGAACAGACCAGCTTCTAACTCTCAAAGCTCTAGACAAGAGGGTAACACTTCCCAGCCCAAGCCAGCATGGAAACCATTGCAGGCTGGAACAAGGGGAAACAGGCCAAGAAGCCTGCTGCTCCAACCAAATCAGCATGAAAGGATAGCCCACGATCCGGGACCGGATCTGGTGGGGGGCAGACTCTCTCTCTTTGCTCAGGCTTGGGCAAGAGATGTTCCAGACCCCTGGGCTTTAGAGATTGTTTCTCAGGGGTATCTCCTAGAATTCAAGGACCTTCCTCCAAAGGGAAGGTTTCACATTTCTCGCTTGTCTTCAGACCTGACAAAGAGACAGGCATTCTTACATTGCGTAGAAGACCTTTTCAAAATGGGAGTGATTCACCCAGTCCCAAAATCAGGACAAGGACTGGGTTTTTACTCAAACCTGTTTGTAGTTCCCAAAAAGGAGGGAACGTTCAGGCCAATTCTGGACTTAAAGATCCTAAACAAATTTCTCAGAGTTCCATCATTCAAGATGGAAACAATTCGAACAATTCTGCCTATGATCCAGGAGGGTCAATACATGATTACTGTGGACCTAAAGGATGCATACCTGCATATTCCAATCCACAAAAATCACCATCAGTTCCTAAGATTCGCCTTTCTGGACAGGCATTACCAGTTTGTGGCCACCGCTCCAAGAATTTTCACAAAAGTGCTAGGGTCCCTTCTAGCGGTAGTAAGACAGCGGGGCATTGCAGTAGCACCTTACCTAGACGACATCTTAATACAGGCGTCGTCGCTTCCCAGAGCCAAGGCTCATACGGATATCGTTCTGGCCTTTCTAAGGTCTCACGGGTGGAAGGTGAACGTAGAAAAGAGTTCTCTGTCCCCGGTCACAAGGGTTCCCTTCCTGGGAACAATAATAGATTCGGTAGAAATGAAAATCTTTCTGACGGAGGTCAGAAAGTCAAAACTCTCAAAAGCTTGTTGAGTCCTTCATGCCATTGCTCAGCCGTCTGTGGCTCAGTGCATGGAGGTTATCGGTCTAATGGTGGCGGCAATGGACATTGTCCCATTTGCCAGAATTCATCTAAGACCACTGCAATTGTGCATGCTCAAGCAATGGAATGGGGATTATGCAGACTTATCTCCCCAGATACAGATGGACCAGGAAACCAGAGACTCGCTTCTCTGGTGGTTGACTCAGGATCACCTGTCGCAGGGAATGAGTTTCCGCAGACCAGAGTGGATCATTGTCACGACCGACGCCAGTCTCCTAGGCTGGGGCACGGTGTGAGGCTCCCTGAAAGCTCAGGGTCTATGGTCTCGGGAAGAATCTCTTCTCCCGATAAACATTTTGGAATTAAGAGCAATATTCAATACGCTCCTGGCTTGGCCTCAACTAGCGAAGGCCAAATTCATAAGATTTCAGTCGGACAACATGACGACTGTAGCGTACATCAACAATCAGGGAGGAACGAAGAGTTCCCTGGCGATGAGAGAAGTATCCAAGATCATCAAATGGGCGGAGGATCACTCCTGCCATCTATCTGCAATTCACATCCCAGGAGTAGACAACTGGGAGGCGGATTATTTGAGTCGTCAGACTTTCCATCCGTGGGAGTGGGAACTTCACCCGGAGGTCTTTGCCCAGTTAACTCAACTATGGGGCATTCCAGATCTGGATCTGATGGCGTCTCGTCAGAACTCCAAGGTTCCACGCTACGGGTCCAGGTCCAGGGATCCCAAGGCGACATTGGTAGATGCATTAGTGGCGCCTTGGTCATTCAATCTAGCGTATGTCTTTCCACCGTTTCCTCTACTCCCCAGGCTAGTAGCCAGGATCAAACAGGAGAAGGCTTCGGTGATTCTAATAGCTCCTGCGTGGCCACGCAGGACTTGGTATGCAGACCTGGTGAATATGTCATCGGCTCCACCATGGAAGCTACCATTGAGACAGGACCTTCTAGTGCAAGGTCCATTCGAACATCCAAACCTAGTTTCTCTGCAGCTGACTGCTTGGAGATTGAACGCTTTATTCTATCTAAGCGTGGGTTTTCGGAATCTGTTATAGATACTCTGGTTCAGGCGAGAAAGCCTGTAACCAGGAGAATTTACCATAAGATATGGCAGAAATATCTCTATTGGTGCGAGTCCAAAGGTTACTCATGGAGTAAAATTAGAATTCCAAGGATTCTTTCCTTTCTCCAAGAAGGTCTGGAGAAAGGTCTGTCAGCCAGTTCTTTAAAGGGACAGATATCTGCTCTGTCTGTCTTGTTACACAGACGTCTGGCAGCTGTGCCAGATGTTCAGGCGTTCGTACAGGCGTTGGTCAGAATTAAGCCTGTCTATAGACCTGTGACTCCTCCATGGAGTCTGAATTTAGTTCTTTCAGTTCTTCAAGGGGTTCCGTTTAAACCTTTACATTCCATAGATATTAAGTTACTTTCTTGGAAAGTTTTGTTTTTGGTTGCTATTTCTTCTGCTAGAAGAGTTTCTGAATTGTCTGCTTTGCAGTGTAATTCACCCTATCTGGTGTTCCATTCAGATAAGGTCGTTTTACGTACCAAACCTGGTTTTCTTCCGAAGGTGGTTTCCAATAGGAATATTAACCAGGAAATAGTTGTTCCTTCTCTGTGTCCTAATCCAGTTTCCAAAAAGGAACGTTTGTTACACAATCTAGATGTGGTTCGTGCTTTAAAATTCTATCTAGAAGCAACAAAGGATTTATGACAGACATCTTCTTTGTTTGTCGTCTATTCTGGTAAGAGGAGAGGTCAGAAAGCTACTTCTACCTCTCTTTCCTTCTGGTTAAAAAGCATCATCCGATTGGCTTATGAGACTGCCGGGCGGCAGCCTCCTGAACGAATTACTGCTCATTCTACTAGAGCTGTGGCTTCCACATGGGCCTTCAAGAATGAGGCTTCTGTTGAACAGATCTGTAAGGCAGCGACGTGGTCTTCTCTGCATACTTTTGCCAAATTTTACAAATTCGATACTTATGCTTCTTCGGAGGCTATTTTTGGGAGAAAAGTTTTATAAGCAGTGGTGCCTTCCATTTAGGTTACCTGACTTGCTCCCTCCCTTCATCCGTGTCCTAAAGCTTTAGTATTGGTTCCCACAAGTAAGGATGAAGCCGTGGACCGGACACACCAATGTAGGAGAAAACAGAATTTATGTTTACCTGATAAATTTTGTTCTCCTACGGTGTGTCCGGTCCACGGCCCGCCCTGGCATTTAGTCAGGTTTAAAATTTTGTTTTTGTACACTACAGTCACCACTGCACCCTATGGTTCTCCTTTTTTCTCCTGACCGTCGGTCGAATGACTGGGGGGCGGAGCTAGAGGGGGAGCTATATGGACAGCTCTGCTGTTGTGCTCTCTTTGCCACTTCCTGTAGGGAAGAGAATATTCCCACAAGTAAGGATGAAGCCGTGGACCGGACACACCGTAGGAGAAAGAAATTTATCAGGTAAACATAAATTCTGTTTTTAAGACACTTTTAAATTCACTTCTATTTTCAAATGTGCTTCATTCTCTTGGTTTTCTTTGTTGAAAATGAATACGCACATATCATACACTAGTGGGAGCTGCTGCTGATTGGTGCCTGCACACATTTCCCTCTTGTTATTGGCTAATTGTGTTCAGCTTGCTGCCAGTAGTGTGATGATGGTCCTTCAGCAAAGAATAACAAGAGAATGAAGCAAATTTGTTAATAGAAGTACATTGGAAAGTTGTTTTAAATTGTATGTTCTATTCGAATCATGAAATAAAGTTTTGGGTTTCCTGTCCCTTCAAATGCAGGGATTAACCCTTTGAGAGACACACTATTCTCAAGATAAAACCTGCTGGTAGAGAATTACAGCAGGGGCTTCATAGTATCTTTAGGGAATTGGGCCCTCTGACCTAGGAGCAAGCATATGACACTGCTGATTGGTTGTATCAACCCTTCATTTATTACTTAGTGTTAATTTTAAATAGAAGCATCATTGCAAAAAATGAAATGGACAGTCTACTCCAAAAATGTTATTGTTTAAAAAGATAGATAATCCCTTTATTACCCATTTCCCAGTCTTGCACAGCCAACCTATATTAATATACTTTTAACCTCTGTAATTATCTTGTATCTAAGCCTCTTCTGACAGCCCCTTATCACATGGCTATTTATTTATTATCTATTGACTTGTATTTAGCCAATTATGTGATGTGTCCTGCACAACTCCACAGGAGAGAGCACAATGTTATCTATATGCCCCACATGAATTAGCAGTATTTTTAAAAGCTAGTAAAAAAGTATGTGATAAGAGGCTGTCTGTAGTGGCTTAGAAACAGGCAGACATTTAGAGGTTTAAATGTTATAAAGCATATTAGTATAACAGTGCTACTTGTGCAAAGCTGGAAAATGGGTAGTAAAGGCACTATCTATTTTTTTTAAACATTAACAATTTTGGTGTAGACTGTCCCTTTATGCACTCTGTCTCACTGTCCTCTGTGTAGATCTCCCTTCCCTATAAGTGTCTCAGGGGCCATCCAGCCATGCCCCACCTACTTTTACTCCCCTGCATGCACCACTGACCCCTATGTTTTACCATGACTCTTCCCATTCTCCCAGGCCTGGAAATGTTAGGAAATATGAATATGAATTTCCCTTTAGACTGCAGCAAGGATAATGAACCAGACATATATGATATGTTTTAGAATATGTTTATATCAGTGGCGTCACTAGGGGGGGGGCGGGGGGGGGGGCGGGCCGCACCCGGGTGACACCCTCCAGGGGGTGACACAAAAAAAAAAAAAAAAAAAAAAATTTTTTTTTTTTTTTTTTTTACATTTTATTGAAATTCAAAGAAATACAATGTTGAGATGCATAGATTATTTTATTAGAGGCTGGCATTTGTGAACATTAGTGGGACTGGGGAAGTTGTAGACACACAATTTTTTTGCCCCTTGAGCCAGTGCTGCAATTTCAACAAATAGTTTTCCCGGCTGCTTTTGCTTGTTTGTACTTTGCTCCTCCCCTGCCCAATTTCACTATGAATGTTGTGGGTGTGCCGTGGGGCTTGCAAAGTTGCGCTGCTAGCCTAAACCTGCCTGCCTATCTGTGCTCACTGCTCAGTGACACGCGGCCCAGGGCTGTGCACTGACAGACTTGGAACAGAGTCAGAGAGCAGAATTTTCATAGTTTGTGCGCCTAAACCTTTTCTTCAGTGATTTATTTTAGAGTGCTCTGTTTATCTTTCATTTGATGTTATGCTGAGCCAGGGAGCAGCTCTAGGCATGAGCTTCATAATTAATGCAGTGCAGTTTACATATTTTGTATGTGTGTGTGTCTGAGTTTTTGTGTGTCTCAGTGTTTTTGTGTGTGTGTTTTTGTGTGTGTGTCTGAGTGTGTTTCCGAGTGTTTGTGTGTGCATCTGAGTATGTTTTTAAGTGTGTCTGAGTGTTTGTATGTGTGTATGCCTGTGTTTTTGTGTGTGTCTGCTTTCTGGGGGGGGGGGGGGGTGACACCATGACTTACCGCACCGGGTGACACCAACCCTAGTGACGCCACTGGTTTATATTAAATAATTGTATGTGTTGTTTGATTGCAGGTTCATTTAATAAAAGAAGACGGAAATCAATTTTTGTTACTGTGACTCTTCTTGTCATATCCATACTAATTTTTACCGTGGGCCTGGCTGCCACAACGAGAACTGAAAATGTGACAGTGGGAGGCTATTATCCAGGAGTAATTGTAAGTATAGATTTCTTCCTGTTCCAGATTGTAAGGATGGATTTGTATGGCTTAAAGGGACAATCATGATTCAGATAGGGCATTTTATTTTAAAAAACTTTCCAATTTACTTTAAAGGGACAGTCAACACCAGAATTTTTGTTGTTTTAAAAGATAGATAATCCCTTTATTACCCATTCCCCAGTTTTGCATAACCAACACAGTTATATTAATATACTTTTTACCTCTGTGATTACCTTGTATCTATTGACTTGCATTTTAGCCAATTAGTGCAGTGTCTGCCACAATCCACAGGTGTGCTCACAATGTTATCTATAGGGTTTACCTAAACTAGATCTCCCCTGTTGTGAATAACAAATAAAAAAGCATGTGATTAGAGGCGGCCTTCAAGGGCTTAGAAATTATCATATGAGCCTTCCTAGGTCTATACCAGGTCTATACCAAAAGAACAAAGCAAAATTGGTGATAAAAGTAAATTGGAAAGTTGGAATTGCATGCCCTATTTAAAACATGACAGTTTGTTTTGGACTTGACTGTCCCTTTAATAATCAAATTTGCGTTCTTCTTTTTGTGTTCTTATTTGAAAGCTAAACCTAGGTAGGCTGATATGCTAATTTCTAAGCCCTTGAAGACTGCCTCTTATCTGAATGCATTTGACAGTTTTTCACAGCTAGAGGATGTTAGTTCATGTGTGCCATATAGATAACATTGTGCTCATGCCCGTGGAGTTACTTATAGGAGGGCACTGATTGGCTAAAATGCAAGTCTGGCAAAAGAACTGAAATAAGGGGGCAATCTGCAGAGGCTTAGATACAAGGTAATTACAGAGGTAAAAAGTATATTAATATAATAGTGTTGGTTATGCAAAACTGGGGAATGGGTAATAAAGGGATTATCTATCTTTTTAAACGATAACAATTATGGAGTAGACTGTCCCTTTATTAATAATAATAACGGTAACCTATAGGTCAACACATCTCAAAATTGACTTTTTAAACATACACACAAACATAAATGCATATGTGACCACACTCTCAGGTATATAACAATTGGAATAGTAAAGGGAAATTGTAATGGGAAAAATACATGCGCTGATTTATTAAATCTTCTAATTTTTGCACTACTTATCTTGAAACCCTGTGTTTAACCCCCACATTATGGTTAAAACATAGGTAGAGTCCTGCTTGAGAGCTGCAGTAAACTGCTGGCCCCCAAGATGAAAACAGCATGTGAGCCACTTAGCTGCTCCCAAGCTAGACTTTATCTGTGTTTGTATGTGAACATACAGAGTTCTTCTTTGGGTAGTGAAAAAAGATTCAGTGCTGGTAAGAAACTTTAATCTGATTCATCATAATAGATTATATTTCATCTGAAAAGCTGATCACATCATTTATCTATGAAAATCCTGTTAGATATTATAAGTGGAATCTGTAGAGAGAAAAAAATAATAATAATTATACTTTTCACTTGAGAAAAAGTCTTCTGAAGCACCAAGGTGAAAATGTAATTCTAGTACCACTATAGTTGGCGACCTAAAACCATTATCTGGAAAAAAAATCTTGACCAAAGGGGGAAGACTCACTCATAAAGGGACACTGTACCCAATTTTTTTCTTTTGTAATTCAGAAAGAGTATGCAATTTTAAGCAACTTTCTAATTTACTCCTATTATCAATTTTTCTTCGTTCTCTTGCTATCATTATTTGAAAAAGAAGGCATCTAAGCTTTTTTTTTATTTCAGTACTCTGGCCAGCACTTTTTTATTGGTGGATGAATTTATCCACCAATCAGCAAGGACAACCCAGGTTGTTCACCAAAAATGGGCCGGCATCTAAACTTACATTCTTGCATTTCAAATAAAGATACCAAGAGAATGAAGAAAATTTGATAATAGGAGTAAATTAGAAAGTTGTTTAAAATTTCATGCTCAATCTGAATCACGAAAGAAAATTTTTGGGTACAGTGTCCCTTAATAACGGGCCATAACCTATTCTTGTTTCGTCAGTGAACTTTTCTAGCAATTGTCAAGCAGGATTACAACGTGGGACATTAGAGGTAATGTTCTTATTTTTACCTAGCTCGCCACAAGTGGCTAACGTCAGAGGACTGTGACCTTAATTGCTCTTGCTGATTGGTGGTGGTGAATAAATAGATCCACCAATAAAAAAGTGCTGTCCAGAGTCGTGAACCAAAAAACGCTTAGGTGCCTTCTTTTTCAAATAAAAATAGCAAGAGAACGAAAAAAAAATTGCTAAAAGGAGTAAATTAGAAAGTTGCTTAAAATTGCATGCTCTATCTGAATCACTAAAGAAAAAAAATGGGGTTCAGTGTCCCTTTAAGTCTGTGAAGCCTGCAATGGGCTCTTTCAATTCTCAGGATTCGAAAATACACAATTTTCATACTTAAAGGGACAGTGTACTGTTTTCCCTTAATGTGTTTCCAATAACATATAATATATATATGAAATTGTTCCTTTAGGCTTTTTTGTAAGCAAAATACTGTAGATAGTTTTGTTTTTGTTCAAACCACAACCCATTCAGGGGCTAAATTACAAGTGGTGCGTTAACATTATTGAAATATTGTGGTTGCGTTCATTTTTTAATATGTATATGTAAATAATAATTATATAATCAGGAATCAACATTTCAAGTCCTAATCTACTATCTAGGGCAAAATGTCACCCGCCACTTCTGATCCCACCCACTTCCTGCCCACACCACACTAACTACATGCACACACCCACTACTCCTCCTGTCTTTGCATATGTTTAGCCATTGTGAAACCCCTTATTGTGTAGTCATTTTTAATATGGTTTTTATTTTATATCATAACAAATTAAATAATGCTACATACAGTAATACATTAACATACATTAACAAAAATAAGTGCAGTTGGCACCATCAAATAGTTTTTTTGTTGAAGACAACAGCTGCATGGAAAAAGGAAGTTATTGAACTGAGGGAATGCAGAAAATGCTGGCAGTATCGGAAGGTCATATCAAATCTGGATTTTTTTTTGTAATTATCGTCGTTCCCTTCTCTATCTTTTTCTCCACTCCCTCTTCAATCTATCTTCTTTACCCTCTCTTCTCTCTCATATATTTTCTCTATTTCTTATTTTCTCTCCACTCTCTCTTAACTCTTTCTTCTCCACTTTCACTTTTCCTCTCCAATCCCTCTCTCTGCCCCTATTTACCCTCTCAGCAGTAAGTAACAGTCTAAACACTAATGTGATCCCTACAGCGCTAGAGGAATAACATATCCTTGCCCTTTCATGGATATATAATATCCCTTCAGATGGTATTTTTAGCATATAGCACAAAATGTGTGTCAGTGCTGCAGTAGGAGTGTACATTTTGCAAATACAATGCACAAACTTTCGGCCAGATTACGAGTTTTGCGTTATGGCTCATAACGCTGCTTTTTCACTACTGCTGCTATTATGAGTCTTGCAGGTATAGCTGTACCGCACACTTTTTTGGCCGTAATGCAACGTAACTACACTGATCCCTGATTATAGTATCTGATATACAAAGCAACAGATTATTCACCATAGGATAAAGTGTATTCACCACGCTGTTACTGATAGTTATAAATAACAAGAACATTTGATTCCATTATTTGGTACATCTCCTTGGAATCTTCACATCATTGCCTCACCACAGGTAACAAGGTACTATTATTTGATCTACATATAGAATTAGCGTTTGTCTGTTCTGAGCTGCGATATCAGGAGATAAATGATCTGACTGACACCTCAACCAGACTATTATTCCCTGTTCATTCCAATATTATACTTACCCAGTAAATATGTCACAGTTATAAACTTGCAGGGTCACCTTTTATTTAGGCTGCACATTATTTGCTCCACACAAATATTTTCAGAATTTACCCTGCCAAGTAAGCATATGCCAATTTTAATCTTTATTTCCGTACCCTTTGTTTTTAACTAATGAAGTAAAAGTTATGTTTTATTTTCCATAATTCAACCTTTGCTCCCAGATTCAGTATTTACCAATAAAAACGTTGTAAGTGCTATATTTGTACTCTTTTTCAGTTCTTTACTGATTTGTCTTGAAAGTACACTAACACCCATAAACTACCTATTAACCCCTAAACCGAGGCCCTCCCGCATCGCAAACACTAAAATAAAATTATTAACCCCTAATCTGCCGCTCTCCCGCATCGCAAACACTAGTTAAATATTATTAACCCCTAATCTGCCGTCCCTAACATCGCTGCCACCTACATTACAGTTATTAACCCCTAATCTGCCACCCCCGACATCGCCGCCACCTACCTACACTTATTAACACTTAATCTGCTGCCCCCAAAGTCGCCGCCGCCATCACTATACTAAAGTTATTAACCCCTAAACCTCTGGCCTACCACATCACTAATACTAAATAAATATATTAACCCCTAACCCTAAGTCTAACCCTAACACCCTAACTTTAATATAATTAAAATAAATCTAAATAAAAATTACATATGCATAAATTGGAATTAGATACAACAGATAATTAGACAAATACAGATACAACAGGACAAATTCAAGAGATGAAATGCATATCAAATATAAAATAGGTCAAACATACAACCTTAATAGTGCCATTGAGTTCACAAGCGAATGATAAATCCTTTAAGGCAAATGGTAACTAATGGGTGGCTGCTGCTCCAAAACACTGGGAACGCTGTGGCTCAGGTCCCAAGGGCTAGAGAGATTGGAAACAAAAGGAGACAGAGTACACGCCATTCTAAGAGTAAAACTGTGTTTAATAAAACACATAAGCGCATAGATAAAAACACACGTACAATGTGTATAATAAGATAAGCAATGTATATATCACATATAAATTACCACTTCCTGCTCTTGCCGTAGGTTGTAGAGAGAGTGTTCCCACCTGTCCTGTGTATAATTCCAAACACTTCCGGATTGTTATTGGAGCTAAGGGACTGGAAGTTGCTTCACACCGACCTGGCGTCTGAGGGAGTGTAGGAAAGACTGGCTGGTTAATTCCTCTACGCGTTTCGTCGGGATCCAACCCAACTTTTTGTAGTTGCAATTGTTTCTATGCAGGGCGCACCAAGAGGCTCATTAGAACTAGATATAACGAGCACTGTTGCAATATCAAAAACAAGATAGAAAACCATAGTGTGTCAGAACATCATAAGTTTCACCATGGTGCCAATGCCAAAGGCCTAGGCATTATGGTTATTGATTGTATTCCACCGAATAGTTCAAAGAACAGGTTGAGGAGCCTGCGTCAACGTGAGACTTTTTGGATCCACGAACTGCAGACACTCAACATTGAGAGTCCTAAAGGTCTAAATATTGATTTGGACCTGCAGGAGTTTATGTAATTAGTCATGAATAGTAGGGGCAGGTCATTTATGATAAAGTTTTTTCACCCTTCTATTACAACTGAATATCTCTTAATAAACCTATTTATGTGTTCTTACAATAAGACCAAATGTATCTCTATTAACATACATGTAGTTTCTTGTTAGGTTATGTCCCTTTAGAATCCTGCCACTCCCTAATTAGCTAGAGTGATATAAATATCTGATTTTATTTTATTTACATTTTATATTTAGAACTTAGGTCATTATGTATATCCATTTGAATATGGAATTATTTCATTGTTATTTGTATTTTACACTGTTTTACATGCTATTTCTTTGGTATTCATCATATTGTAACATTTGGTTTTGACACTTCTCCTGTTTTGTTTTAAGTGTTAACCAAAAGATGGATACTTACTTAACACGCATTGTATTTGCATGATACGTCACTGCTTTCATCAGACTGACTAAGACATTCATTCGATAAGAGGCATTTATAGCCCGGATGTTCTAATTCAAATACAGACTGCACTATCTCTTTAAAAAGTTGGGTTGGATCCCGACGAAACGCGTAGAGAATTAACCAGCCAGTCTTTCCTACACTCCCTCTGACGCCAGGTCGGTGTGAAGCAACTTCCAGTCCCTTAGCTCCAATAAATCCGGAAGCGCTTGGAACTATACACAAAACAGGTCGGAACACTCTCTCTACCACCTACGTCACGAGCAGGAAGTGGTGATTTATATGTGATATATACATTGCTTATCTTATTATACACATTGTACGTGTGTTTTTATCTTTGCGCTTATATGTTTTATTAAACACAGTTTTACTCTTAGAGTTGCGTGCGCTCTGTCTCCTTTTGTTTCCAATATCCAAATAAAAATTACAATTATTACCTAATTCCTATTTAAAACTAAATACTTACCAGTAAAATAAACCCTAAGCTAGCTACAATATAACTAATAGTTACATTGTAGCTATTTTAGGTTTTATTTTTATTTCACAGGTAAGTTTGTATTTATTTTAACTAGGTAGATTAGTTAGTAAATAGTTATTAACTATTTACTAACTATCTAGTTAAAATAAATACAAATTTACCTGTAAAATAAAACCTAACCTGCCTCACACTAACACCTAACATTACACTAAAATTAAATAAACATTACATTAATTAAATACAATTAACTGAATTACAAAAAAAATAAACACTACATTACACAAAATAAAAAAAGTAATTATCAAATATTTAAACTAATTACACCTAATCTAATAGCCCTATCAAAATAAAAAAGCCCCCCCCAAAATAAAAAAAAAACCTATTCTAAACTAAACTACCAATAGCCCTTAAAAGGGCCTTTTGTGGGGCATTGCCCCAAAGAAATCAGCTGTCTGGATGAAGACTTCTGCCCGCCTGGAGGACCACTTCTTGCCGCTTGGATGAAGACTTCTCCCAGCTTTGTTGAGGACTTCTGCCCGCTTGGATGAAGACTTCTCTCGGCTTGGTGAGGATGGATGTCCGGTCTTCAAAAACTGTAAGTGGATGTTTGGGGGTTAGTGTTTTATTAAGGTTTTATTAAGGGTTTATTGGGTGGGTTTTATTTTTAGATTAGGGGTTTGGGCAAAGAAAAAGAGCTAAATGCCCTTTTAAGGGCAATTCCCATCCAAATGCCCTTTTCAGGGCAATGGGGAGCTTAGGTTTTTTAGATAGGATTTTATTTGGGGGGTTTGGTTGTGTGGGTGGTGGGTATTACTGTTGGGGGCTGTTTGTATTTTATTTTACAGGTAAAAGAGCTGATTTCTTTGGGGCAATACCCCGCAAAAGGCCCTTTTAAGGGCTATTGGCAGTTTAGTTTAGGCTAGGGTTTTTTTTTTATTTTGGGGGGGCTTTTTTATTTTGATAGGGCTATTAGATTAGGTGTAATTAGTTTAAATATTTGATCATTTATTTTTTATTTTGTGTAATTTAGTGTTTAATTTTTTTTTGTAATTTAGTTAATTGTATTTATTTATTGTAATTTATTTAATTTTAGTGTAATGTTAGGTGTTAGTGTGAGGCAGGTTAGGTTTTATTTTACAGGTAAATTTGTATTTATTTTAACTAGATAGTAAATAGTTAATAACTATTTACTAACTAGTCTACCTAGTTAAAATAAATACAAACTTACCTGTAAAATAAAAATAAAACCTAAGATAGCTACAATGTAACTATGAGCTATATTGTAGCTAGCTTAGGGTTTATTTTATAGGTAAGTATTTAGTTTTAAATAGGAATTATTTAGTTAATGATAGGAATTTTTATTTAGATTTATTTTGATTATATTAAAGTTAGGGGTGTTAGGGTTAGACTTATGGTTAGGTTTAGGGGTTAATAACTTTAGTATAGTGGTGGCTGTGACATTGGGGGCGGCAGATTAGGGGTTAATAAGTGTAATGTAGGTGTCGGCGATGTCGGGGGCGGCATATTTGCGGTGTTTAGACTCAAGGTTTATGTTAGGGTGTTAGGTTTAAACATAAATTTTCTTTCCCCATAGGAATCAATGGGGCTGCGTTACGGAGCTTTACGCTCCTTTATTGCAGGTATTAGGCTTTTTTTAGACGGCTCTCCCCATTGATGTCTATGGGGAAATCGTGCACGAGCATGTAAAACCAGCTCAAAGCAGCGCTGGTACTTGTGTGCAGTATGAAGCTCAACGCAACCATATTGCCCGCTAACGCAGGTTTTTGGAAAACCTGTAATAGCAGCGCTATTAAAGGTGAGCGGTGGAAATAACTTGCAAGTTATTACCGAGACGCTCATAACGCAAAACTCGTAATCTGGCCGTTTGTTACTTACAACACCCCACAGTGAATGAATGTTGATTCAACTTCACTCACTAACTTTTACTTGCCATAGTTAAATTTCCATTTGCCAATGGCTAGTGGGCGAGTGGAAATTTTAAACCCTGATATAATAATATTTAGTAATGTGTTTTACTGTGTATTTACTGTAAATATTTCATATTCCAATGTTCTTTATATAGGGGAAAGTGTGCCCCAACATCGCCGCCACCTACATTACTGTTATTAACCCCTAATCTGCTGCCCCAATGTCGCCGCCACTATACTAAAGTTATTAACCCCTAAACCTAACCCTAACGTAACCCTTAGAATAAGTTTAACATTAACTCTAACACCCCCTAACTTAAATATAATTAAAATAAAGCTAAATAAACCTTACAATTATTACCTAAATAATTCCTATTTAAAACTAAATACATACAGTACCTGTAAAAATAAAAACCTAAGCTAGCTACAAAATAACTAATAGTTATATTGCAGCTATCTTAGTTTTTATTTTTATTTCACATATTTAGTTTTAAATAGGAATTATTTAGGTAATAATTGTAAGCTTTATTTAGCTTTATTTTAATTATATTTAAGTTAGGGGGTGTTAGGGTTAGACTTATGCTTAGGGTTACATTATGGTTAGGTTTAGGGGTTAATATATTTATGTAGTGATGTGGGAGGTCAGAGGTTTAGGGGTTAATAATTTATTATAGTATATTTCATTTTGGGGGGCTTGCGGTTTAGTGGTTAATAGGTTTATTATAGCGGCGTGTGGGCGGACGGCAGATTAGGGGTTAATAATATTTAAGTAGCGTACTTTTTAACACTTTAGTTAAGAGTTTTATGCTACAGCTTTGTAAAGTAAAACTCATAACTACTGAGTTTAGATGGCGGTACAGATCTTGTTGGTTATAGGGTGTACCGCTCACTTTTTGTCCTCCTAAGCAAACTTGTAATACCGGTGCTTTGGAAGTCCCATTGAAAAAGAACTTTTTAAAAATGTGGTACTGACGTTGCAGGGCGGCCAAAATGGTGTGCGGTACACCTATACCTGCAAGACTTGTAATAGCGGCGTTAGGGAAAAAGCAGCGTTATGAAGCATAACGATGCTTTTTCACTCATAACGCCAAACTTGTAATCTAGCTGAGTGTGATTTATTCTGCTGGATCTTGTTTACATAGGTTTTCTGTGTCCAATACTACAGTATTCAAATTTTCAGTATAGACATTCAGTATTAATAATTTAAGGAATCCACCTTCCATATCCAGTTGAATGGACTCCAAATCAGAGTGTTGTACATATTCTCTATTCTTGTAGGCTTAGCTCTCCCCCCCCCCCCCCCATTGCTGCTCATCAAGTCTTTATCTGATTAGATTTTGTCCTTATTTAGCCTTCCATGATGGGGGTATGAAAGTCTCATTCAACACTAGTGTAAAGTAATATCTGCAGAACACAAATAGGGAGTAAAGCAGGGAACTACCAAATACATAAAATAGAATATTGTCTTTATTACATAATGAAAAGTATGGAAGAGAAACAGAGGTGCCACAATGCCCTAGTACCACCAAGACAAACGATATTGGTATAAAGGATATGAAATATATTCACAAACGTGGTGCACCCAATGGTGCTGATGCGGCGGGCTGGAGCTTTTCCAGCTAACTGTTATCAACCGGCCATAAACTTAGGTTTGGAATTTCTTAAAGGGATACTCCCATTTATCTGTGTAAAGATGAAAAGCACAGAAATATAGCCCAATACCGTATAGACAGGATCAAATAAGTGGAAAATGATTACACTTACAGGAAAGAAAGCACCTCCAGGCGCAGTACAGGCAATCTGGGACCTCACAGCTGCCCAGCTGACTGAACTCCAAAGCAAGCAATTGGAAACACTACAAGGATTCACATCAGAAGAAAGGTGTAGCATAAAAAAGCCACCACAGCAGCAAGTATATATATATATATATATATATATATAAATAAAAAATCAGATTATTTATTTAAAAAGTGACGCGTTTCTCAGCCTCTAAAAAGGCTGTTTCCTCAGGCTATATTAAAAACATATGATATACACTTGCTATATAAAAGGACAAACAAACTTTCTGATAGGTTAAGCTATTAATTGGCATCATCTGTGTGTGTTAGCAATTAGCTGTTCATGACATGGTAACAGTAATTAACAATGGCCTTAGTACAGGGATAAACAAAAAATATACAAATAAAGTTTAACCATTTATGATCACCTCCCACAACAAACAAACTCAACATGTTAAAAGTATTTTCATATCAATGTGCAGGGTAAAAACATTGATGTCCCATACCCCTGAACACAATTTATACATAATCATATCATACAGTCATACATCACATAATCATATAAAAAAATATAGAATCATCAATAGTATAACTAATGATATTACAATACTTACTATAACCCCCCCCCCCCCCACCACTGCAAACATCAAAGCTTATGTTACACAATAATATTCTGCAGGTAAATACGATCCCAAAATAAAATATTAACCTGGCTGTGTACGGCATAATAATAGGACAACTCTCCCAGGGGACATGTATCCTAAATTATCAAAATGAGAGGGTTGAAGTTAAGAACTGTCATAGCATCGCCGTCCATCGGTCACAATCCCCTCCCTGTCTCCATAAGCGAAAAAGTATGTGTACACAGGGGCCAATCCGTGATTCATCAGACAGGCTGACAAGGGTGGGGGGATAGTTCTACAAAATATTCAGGATTATATTATTGAAGCTGACATAATTCTGAACGATAAAGATTATTATAAGACACTTTGTGGAGACCCTACTCCTAGATTTCAGACCGAGTTGCAGAATATTTTACAGGGAGGTTGGGAGCAAGGAATTATGACCAAACAGGAAAGAGATTTCTGTCTCCCTAAGTACCCGAGTACTGCTTTTTATTACCATCTCCCCAAGGTCCATAAGGACCCAGTCAAGCCCAATTGCGGCCTATCAGCTTATATAGATTTTTTCCTTCAAAAAATGTATGTATCCCTTCCTTCTTATATTAAAGATTCCACAGATTTATTATTAAAACTAAAATAATTCACTTTAGATGATGATTGTTGTTGGGTCACCTGTGACGTTGGGGCACTTTATTCAAACATCCAACATGAAATAGGTATTGGAGCAGTTTGGTTCTATCTTAAACAAGATATTTACATGCCTAGTGCACAAGTAGACTTTATCATACAATTGATTGCTTTTATTTTACAGCACAATTATTTTTTATACCAAAGTAAGTATTATTTGCAGATCAAGGGAACGGCCATGGGCACCAGGTTCGCTCCTAGTTTCGCAAATATGTTCATGGGGAGTCGTACATTTACGATTCCCCATTCGCAGTGAACCTGGTGTTCTCTGGCCGTTACATTGAGGACCTTCTATTCATTTTTAGAGGGTCCGAAGAGTGCATTTCAAATTGTATAAATCATTTAAACAACAATACATTTGGGATTTCTTTTACCCATAATATTCAGAAAGAGATTTAATTTCTTGATTTAATCTTAGGACGGTCTGCTGATGGAACAGTATCCTCCAAAACTTTTTTTAGAAGAAACAGGAGCAATTGTTCCACGATTGTGGACTATGACGAACAGGCTAGAGTCATTGGAGATAGATTTTTGGAGAAGGGATATCCACAAGACTTAATCAATCAAGAAATGAGTATGGTCAGAAATGAGGATAGGACAAGCTATTTCAACAAGAAAAATAAGACTGAGGAGACCTTCAAAGACTCCAATCCACCTCCTATTCATCATGCGATACAACTCCAATTATAGTGAGATTAATAAGATCCTTATGAAACATTGGTCAGTGTTGACCAATGATCCCAACCTTAAGAATATCCTTGGTCCAAAACCCAAGGTGGTCTATAGAAGAGCTCCCACTTTAAAAACTGCCCTGGCCCCTAGTAAAGTGGTTAGGGAAAATTCAAAGTACACAGTATTCCATCAATCAACATCTTAGGGTCTAGGTCCACTAGAAACAAAATGTCTAAGTGTTGCAGCAAACAATGTGGGATGTGTAGCTCTATTATACATAAAACTTTTACTTTCACATCATACACTACCGGAGAAACGTTTAACATCAAGAGATTCCTGACTTGTGAATCCTCCTTTGTCATATATTTGTTAAATTGCCAATGTAAGGTCCAATATATTGGCCGCACCTGCCGTAAGGTAAAAAAAAGATGGGGCGAGCATGCATACAACATCAAAATCAATTCTAGTACCCATAGTGTGTCTAGACATTGCCTACATTTTCATAACAAACAGAAAAACCCTATTAAGATCATACCCATTTAGCTGATCCATAGATCTCATAGTAATGTATTTGTGACCCTTAGAAGGAGAGAGTCTTACTGGATCATGAAATTAAAAACATTGCAGCCTGATGGTCTAAATGAGAACCTAGATATGGCAGCGTTCACCTGATTATACACAGTCCTTTATAATATGATTAGATTTATTTTTCATGCATGAAAGGTTTTATTTGGCATTCATTTAGATGGGTGGACCCCTTTTTTCACATAGGACCACACATGTGAGCGTTAGAAGGTTCTATTATTTCTATTAGTTATGTTGCATCTTTACAAGTTAGCCTGTCTTTATGAATGCCAGATATTACTTTTTTATTTTATACACTCATAGTACCACATTATTACCTTTTATTTTTGTTTCACTCAGTTATATTGTATATAGACATATATATTTTTTATTAGGGCTCATATTTGAGCACACATATATATCACTTTTAAGAATTTACACTATTCTCTATAATATACACATCTATTTCGGTTGTTCGAATGAATATACATCAAACATATAATGTTGCTTTTATTTGGATGGATGGAATATTTCTGACATAGGTTCACATATGTCAGAGTCAGAATGCTTTATCACTCTCAATGGTCATGTTGCATTTGCACAAACAAGCCTGTCCTTATGAATGTCGGTTATCACCTTTTCATTACTAATTTTTAGATTATCTCTTTAGCATACATATATTATAATTTTTATTATTATTTTTTTTAAAAAAATTTCACCTAATTATTGTTTTTTTTTTTTTATCTTTAGTGACATAGTATAAGGCATACTATAAGACATATAGTCAGCTTAGGGCACACAAATTAGCACACATACACATCACGTTCAACTACTAATACCATTATCTTCCATCTATATGATATAGTATGGGGCACATACGTTGATTTTGGCTGGTGGAATGAATACACATCCAACATAGTATGATTTACTCGCTAGTTGTTTATTTGATATATAAGTTGTATATATATATCAATCCTGGGGTTCTTTATAGAGTACATTTAATAAGACATACCATTGTCATTTCACATCACAGTACATGTATCACCAATTTCTTATTGAGTTATTACTATATACATATGTATTTTTTCAATTTATTATCAATTGAGCATACATTTTTCACCAATATTTCACTGTTTTATTATTATATTTATATTCTTTCAATATGTACTATTAATTTATTATCAATTGATCATAAAACTTTTTCCTCATATTGACATTTCACTTAGGATTATATTTAGGTTTCTAGTTTCTGTTTATATATTGACACTTTCACCCACTTTGAAATCACTGACCCGTTCTTTTTATGACCTGCAACACTGGTCTCGTTATGTATAGGAATAAAGCCACTACCCTTACAGCTGATACAGCTGCCTACAAGTTTTTGTTTTTTTCTATCTTTAGACATTGAGGTCGGATTTCACATAGTTTCTGAAACACTGGTATAATGTTACGGTTACTATCTTTATTGGCTGATACAGCTGCCTATCAGACCATTTCCCTGTCAATTCATAAACACGGAAGAGAATCCTTATGTAGTTTGGGATTGGATGGCCGTATGACTCAGCCTTGACGTTTTTCTGCTCTTTTGATAGAGCGCCTTTGGCTCCGCCCCATCTAGCCTTGTCCCTTAACGGATTGGCCCCTGAGTGTACACATACTTTTTCGCTTATGGACACAGCAAGGGGATTGTGACCGATGGACGGCGATGCTATGACAGTTCTTAACTTCAACCCTCTCGTTTTGGTAATTTAGGATACATGTCCCCTGGGAGATTTGTCCTATTATGCCGTACACAGCCTGGTTTATATTTTATTTAGGGATCATATTTACCTGCAGGATATTATTGTGTAACATAAGCTTTGATGTTTGCAGTGTGTGTGGGGGGTATAGTATTGTAATATCATTAGTTATACTATTGACGATTTTATATTTTATTATATGATTATGTGATGTATGACTATATGATATGATTATGTATAAATTGTTCAGGGGTATGGGACATCAATGTTTTTACCCTAAACATTGATATGAAAATACTTTTAACATGTTGAGTTTGTTTGTTGTGGGAGGTGATCATAAATGGTTAAACTTTATTTGTATATTTTTTGTTTATCCCTGTATTGAGGCCATTGTTAATTACTGTTACCATGTAAACGAACAGCTAATTGCTAACACACACAGATGATGCCAATTAATAGCTTAACCTATCAGAAAGTTTGTTTGTCATTTTATATAGCAAGTGTATATCATATGTTTTTAACATAGCCTGAGGAAACAGCCCTTTTTGAGGCTGAGAAATGCGTCGCTTTTTAAATAAAGAATCTGATTTTTTTATATACACACTTGCTGCTGTGGTGGCTTTTCTTCTTAAACGGAAAGAGTCCACAGCTGCATTAATTACTTTTGGAAATTAAGAACCTTGCCACCAAGAGGAGGCAAAGACACCCCAGCCAAAGGCTTAAATACCCCCCAGTCATTCTTTGCCTTTCGTCCCAGGATGGGCCCTTTGCTAGATTGCTTTGGGTCTACAGCCTTGTCATCTGTTCCTAAGGAGTTGGCTCTGTTAGGATGGCTGTGGCCATTCTTCCACTCTTTTTTGAGCTGGTGTTGGGGTTCTTCTGTTCCCCTGTTTCAGACCTGCCGACGCTTGGGCTGGCCCGACTGGGAGTGGGTTCTGAGATGCGTTGTCATCTTCAGGATCTAGGTTAGCATAGTGGCTAGCTCCCTGGGCTTGCAAGCAGAAGGTCCAGGGTTCAAATCCACCTTCTAGTTCTGGCTGTAACCTCTCATTCTTGGGGGTGCAGTGGGCCTTATTGAAGTTAGGTGCTTCCCCCTTTTGGAGATCTATGTGTCGGTCTGGCGGCTTAGATTGCCTAGAGTGTGCTCTCTGTCTGGGAGTTTTTTTTTTGCAATCTGTTCTCTTGCTGGCCACTTTTTACTTCTCAGCAAGTGTTCCTCTGTATAATCCTGATGATAGCTGCGTGTTCTTGACTCAGGGTTTTTTGTCTGGGTCTGTTACACATTTTTTGTGTTGGAATACTTCAGTATTCTACGTTCTGACGATGTGAGGACTCCGTCTTCAGTCCTAAACCTCTGGTTTCTGCTTGGTCTGGGCGTAGCCTCCCTTTGTTTGTCATTTGGGTCTTTGTGAGCTGGGCTCGCTCTTGGAGGTATTCCTCTTATGAATTTTGTGTTGACCTTTCGGTTTCCCTTTGGTTCTTCCTTGCCCTATCGCTTTGGGAGTTAAGGCTGGTGTTCCCTTTGTTAGTGAGTGGTGGGCGATGGTGTCTCCTGGAGGACTGTTGGCTCAGTTGAGTCAAATTTTGCAGTCTCTAGCTAGGCTTCTGGACTATCTGCGGGTCAGTGTCTTTGGGGCTTTTTCCTTTTTTAAAGTTTTCTCGATTATGGACGAAGAAGGGTTTTTGTTGGGTAGTGGTTTAGGCTTGGTGCCCTCAGAATTGGCCGCCTATTGTTCCCTCCCATCTTGGCATTCAGTGTCCTCTGTGGCTTGGATATTGTTTTCCCAAAAGTAATGAATGCAGCTGTGGACTCTTTCCATTTAGGAAGAAAAACTTAAATTATGCTTACCTGATCATTTTCTTTTCTTCTGATGGAAAAAGTCCACAGCTCCCCACCCCTATTTTTTTTATATATTTATTTTTTATTGAGGTACACAAGAAAGACATATTGCACATAAAATGCACAACCACTATATATGCAGACAGTGATATTAGTAAAGGCAACATTCTCATAAAGGAAATTTAGTCTCAGGTAAATAGCAGTAGTTACCAGCTTGTACAATTTTGTTTGACTCAGCCGCGTGTCTTAATGAAACTTTGTGAAAAATATAGGATTTATATACCTCACTTTTCTACCTCCTATGACAGGAAGAGGCCACTCTTGGACCTCCAAACATTTAAAACAGATCTTCATTGTTTAGGAGTATTTTATGCTAGGTAGAACTTAACGTGAGTAGTATAATTTGATACTAGGTGTGTACAAATCAGCCCTGTTTCAGTGCTAAAAATTTTCTGTGCCAATGATAAAGATTATTACTCAATCTAACTAAGTAGCTATGGACAGTTACCAATTGTATATATTAGTGTGTGGGTCAAGGGTCAATGCTGAACATTACTGAACCTTACTCAGGCGTGACTGATTATATTGCAATCTTGATTCAGTGCACACGATTGAGGCAGTGCATGCTGAGAATTTTAGAATGCTAAGCTTGGTCTGGAGCTCTTCCATACTATCAATATGAAAATGACGTCAGACTATAGAGCACCACCCAACGTATCCAACATGACGAAAGGCATCCTAAATTATGAAAACAATATGCATTGCAAATAAGGTTAAGCACATAATAGACAACCATGCTTTAGAGATTGCATAACATAACAAACTGCCTGTGAACATAGGGAGTTATGTTGGGCGGAGAAACACGCCTTGTAACATAGCATATCTAAAATAATAGACAGGCTCAGTAAAAAGTAACTACTATTTCCACAGTGTGAAGTAAAATGAAAAGCTTCAAATTTGATTGTTACTATTTGGGGACTAAACCGGGGAAACAGAGGTTATATTTTTGGGAGTATCTTATGGCATATTTGAAGAGAACCATTCAAGTACAAATGGGTAGACAGAATAAGAGATTACTGTGCAGTGATTACAACTCCTCTACACCCTCATCTCATTGGTGAGTGAGAGACAGGCTGATGCACATTCCATATCATCGGATCTGAGATGTCAAAACGTCATACGGGGGGGGCGGAGCTAGCCGTTGCACTGGGCGGTCGCACAGCACCTGAGCTCCGCTAGACAAAGAGGGTATTAACCCATAATAAAGTTGAAATTTCTCAGGAAACTTTACAAACTAGGTCTGCAACGACAAGGCATCTACTCAGGAGTGTGCGGGTGTGACCGTCTTAGCAGGTCATCGGATGGAGGAAGAGAGAACTAGCCGACTAACTGCAAGAAGGGGGTCCTAGCCTGCAAGAAGCGCTCCGGCTGTGTGTGAATCCAGAGGGTCGGGGCTCCGCTCCGGAGTCCAAACTGAGTACAGATTTACTGATTCCTGCCCTGAGGAGTTCGCAAAAGACCCGACTCATTGTACAACCGGGCAGCAGTCACCGCACACCGGAGCTGGGGAGGCTACTGATCATTCCCGGGAACAGGCCGGACCCGCCGGCCACCTCAACTACCTAAGATCTTCCCGCACCCAGACTTGCCCCCCGGGGACTTGGGCCGTCAGTCAGGTCTCACTGTGAGGGGGAAAAAGAACTTCTGAGCGCACTTGCCGGAATTGGCGCGAACGGCCGCCATCTTAGGCCCTGTCCTCCACCACCACCGGTTGCGCACCTGAGCAACCCACAGCTGCAGACTCCTGACCCCCAGTCTGGTCAGCCCGGAGGAGGTGAACCGCCGTGGAGAACTTGGGTGAGTTGGCCTCCTACTTACTAGAGGCGAGGGGCAGGCCATTGGGAGGGTAGGGGGATATAACCTCTGACAGCCGCGATCCTTGCTCCCTGGGCCCCACACGCCCCATAATAGATCTATAGCCCTGCGACCCACTCCGAAGTTGCCACACGGCCTTCAGGGCCCCTCAGGCTGCCAGAGTACTGCACGCTCAGGGGATTAGGAGTCACCTCAGCCCTCACTAGGAGCTGCCTCATTATCCTTTTGTTCTTCTGGCTCTGATTCTCTGGGCCCCATCCCACATTGGAGGAGATCTGGCACTCCAGAAACTAGAAACTACACAAGGGAGGCCTGACCCCTAGGCCTAACGCTATATTACAAGTGCCAGTGAAGCTCAGTTTTACCCTGTCTGCTGAGGTTCCATAGGAAGGGCCCTAATCTACTGCCCTAGAACTTTATTGTCCCTTTTTGGAACCTGGTTTCCCTGCCAAGTAGCTGGTGCCCTATGATCTGCCCTTTACCAGCTTTGCAACCTGCTACATGAACAGTACTGCTTCAAACCCTGCAGCCTGCTACATGGACTGAACTGTCTGACAAAGCCCATTATACTTTTCTCACTAGCCCCTGAGGCCTGCAAGGTTTTATTGGGGGTGTCTTTTCTCCCCAGGTCAGCCTAATAAGGGCCCCTAAGTTGCATAACCCCAGGAAAAAGCTGCTGCGTCAGCTCAGGTGTCTCTGAACTTCGCATTCAGAGTGTAGTGTTGTTGATTTAACCCATTCTCTCTCTTACAGGTACCACCCTCTGTTGCTTACACAATACTAGTTCTGCTTATAACTAACTAGCTCTACCTGCCCAGACTAGACAGTATACATATCCCCCACCATACACTCACGCCACTAATTTGATCTAAGATCCTCATTTAACCCCACACCACACTCTCTCCTTACTGCTAGACGGCCTCAAGCAATCTCACACCTCATTCCCACACCTAGCTTTATTCTGCATTTTCTTATACAGGCACTATCATATGGAGCCTACTTAACACCAGCCTTCTTAATATTACTAATCATTCAAAGTAGACCCACCACACTCCCCCCACTTTATCACCTGTCGGAACAAATTAACCTAAGTTTCTCTCCAGAGGCCTGTATACTCTAAGGTCATAACTAACTAGATTCCCTTGGGTTATTACTGGATTGGTCTTTACTGTATACTCAGCCCATTTATTTGATCTATTGTAACGTGGGCCTCTAAGTGTAGCAACCAGTATAATATATCATTTCCCAAGGAGGTTTGCTCGGTCACTGCAGGAGGTGTACCATTTTACCTTGCCTAGGCAGGGACTCTGACTGTATATCTTAAGTGGGTGACCCCCGACTGGCCCCCCTTTCCGGCCCAGCTCGTCTGGGCTGCTCACTTCCCCCTCCCCTCTTCCCTTCCGCAAGGTCGTATCTCCTGTTCCTGGGCCAGAAGGGGACTTACCTCAAACTTAATTTTGGCTCTCATTTGTGGCTGGGGGTGAGTTTGCATTTGACCTGTGTCTGGGGGGATCTTGCTGGCCCCCGCCCCCCGGTGGCGGTTACCCCTTTTACAAACTGGACTGGAGGACACTTAATCTCTAGCAGGGTGGCCGCCATGGAGGGGTAGGGGTCGGGGAGGTCCACTGGTCCCCTCTTTTTGCGCTGTTTAATGTGATTCTATGCTCATGTTCTTATTTGTGTAACTGCCTGTGAGTCCAATCTTTGGTGCCTCTATCTCCTGACCTGTCCTGTGTCTGCTCTTGCCCCATTGACTCTCTCCCTGCCATTAGTTCAAAATACCTCAAACGGCCAGGAGAAATACAAAAACACCTGGATCAGTGAAGAAAACGGTGCTAGATCACTTCTCTCTACCACGTAAGGAGCTGGAAGATGACTCCAATGATGGTATGAGTGGGTCAGAATCTCTGGGGGAAGGCTCTCAGCATGATGCTATGTTGAACCCCAGGTCCCAGCACTTCATTACTGAAGATACCCTTCAAAAGATGTTAGCCAGTCAGACCTGCTTCATCACGACAGAAATTAAAAAAAACCACGCTGAGCGGAGAACGGGTGGATTCCTTGGAAAGGCGGCAAGATGATATCACCACAAACCAATCAAACCTTTTAGCTTACTCTGAATCTTTGTCAGATCAGCTGAGTCAGATGGAATTTAAGTTGGCAGATGTCGAAGATCGGGACCGCAGAAACAACATCAGATTTCGGGGCATACCAGAAGACATTGCATCAGCAGACCTGCATGGCTTCCTTTAGGAGCTCTTTGACAGTTTGTTGGGTTCCATGGAAGGCCTAACCACTACTATGGAAAGAGCTCATAGAGCACTACGCCCAAGGTCTGTCTCACAAGAAAAACCAAAAGACGTTATAGTCTATTTTCACAGCTTTCTCTTCAAAGATAAGTTGATGCAGGCCGCCTTTCGCAAGCCCCAGTTACCAGAAAAATTTCAAGCCATTCAACTTCTTCCTAATTTGTCGGCCCACACCTTGCAATTCGGAAGGCAATACCAACCGGTCACATCTCATGGATGGGGCGTATCACCTCTATTAAAATGTCTTTCCTTCCTAAACTCACCTACTTATGTAGGTGCCTCCCCATTAGAGTCCCCATGCAGCTCTTGCTACAGTTCCAGAGTGAGATATCAAAGTTTATTTGGAGGGGGAAGACTCCCCGAATAGCCCAAAAAATCCTGAAATTCCCTATCCACCTAGGGGGCCTAGCGTCTCCCTCTGTGGTGAAATACTACAAGGGTGCCATGCTTACCCACATCTCCCAATGGGGGGTACTTCAGTCTTGTGACAAATGGTGTGAGATTGAACAGGCCTCCCTGCCACACAATATCCTGCTTAAAGATGTAATTTGGACCCCTTCGCACAGTCGCAGGAGTCTAGGCATCAATAACCTGGTCATTACAGAATGTCTTCAGGTATGGGACAGGATCCGGCACCGCCAGTTAATTGCCCCTTATCCTTCCCCCATCACTTCGGTGGCTGGTCTCCTTACTGGACTGGCAGATACTCATCCGAACATATGGGCCAGACTGGGGATCAAACAGGTCTCAGACTTCTGGTCCGCTGCACAGGCTGATGGGTTCATAGACCCGACTCTCTTGGGCACTCCCGCAGATATCCCCCCGATCCTTCTTTTTGAGGCTACCAGGATCAAAAGTTTTCTGAGAAGCTGGGGTTTCCTCCCCACTACCTCTCGGCAGCCCACTCCGTGGGAGTCAATTTGGAAGACGGGTCACAGACTTGTCAGGCCATTATCGATCCACTATGATTTACTGGACGGCTCTGTTCCACCCGAATTCGCCCCGCATCTGCTGATTTGGGATGCTTTGTTGCATGGCAAAGGGCTATTATTCTTACAAAGAAAACCCTTCATTGTATCACAATGTTTGAGACCTACTACAAGGTGGTCTCCCACTGGTACCTGGTCCCCTCCTGGCTCTCAAAAATGTACCCAGGAGTTTCACCCCTCTGCTGGAGGAACTGTGGTTTACAGGGCTCTATGCTCCACACTTGGTGAGAATTCCCTAAAATTAATCTCCTATGGTCTCAGGGATTTCGCGTCCTCACAGATTTCAGAATTCGAGTTCCACTTGGCCGGACTACTGCACTGTTACACTTAGGCCTACATGACTTACCCAAGTACCAAAGCATTTTCAGCATTTACTTACTTGCCTCTATTAAAACTAATTTGGCTAGGTCCTGGAAAAAAGACTCTCCCCCCTCGTGGAACGAGATAGTGAAAACTATGGCCTTCCTATACACCATGGAAAAGACCATATACTATGACTTGAACAAACTGGGCTTATTTGAACTTGCTTGGGCCGACTGGAAAGACAAGTTTGACTCTTCCTGGCACCCATCTGTCACGACCTAAAGCCTGTTACTCCCCCAGCTGCCTACCTCTTATCCCCTCTATCCCTCCCCTCTCCAGTGTTTCCCTCCCCCCTCCCCCCCACCTCCCCCCCCCTCTGGTTCATGTTCTGACCCCAGGACATGTGAGGTGTTGTATTGGTCACTTTATGGTCCCCCACTTGTATTCATTCCAATGGGAACTGTCGTCTATACACTTGGGGTGACCTTGCTATACTTTGTTTTGCTTTTTCTTATTGTTTTTTCTTATTATTGTATTATTTATTTACGTTGGGACCCCTGGTCCAAATCATAATTGCATATTTATGTTTACTTTCGATGTATGCGACTGGGACCTGCGTGTCTCTCATTGTTACTTTTAAAAGTTTGAAAATAATTAAAAACCTTTAAAAAAAAAATTAAAAAAACGTCATATAGGAATGCGCAGCCAGCCTGTAGAAAAAAAAAAAATCTGGAGAATGTTATCTTATCAGAGCACAGAAAAGGAAATCATATTAAACATACTCAGTAGAATACCTTAATGTCTCTGAACTTTTTAGATAGGCATTCATACAGGAACGTAATAGAAATATAGGGTAAAACATAACAATCTAATTGTCAGAGTGCTGAGATCGCCAAAGTCCAGGGTAGAAGGATATAAAATTACCATGGCCCCGGGAATATGGTATACTGGTTCTTTTTTTTTTTTTGTTAGTCCATGTCCTCAACCAACTCCCATCCGTTGGAGCCCACGGACCGCTATGGGAAACCCCCTTCCATCGGCGGTCACTGTTGTTCGATACGGCAAAGTAAAAAAGTCATGTGGTCTCCTCAGTACTGGCCGTGGAGCAGATTAATTCCTGATCAGGACCAGATGCCAAAGTATGCTCTCCGCAGGATTGAGATACATCGCCGTGGGTATCAGAGTCCCTGACAAGCTAGGGTAAGACATTGGTGGCTGCTCTCTCTCAAGGATAAGTCTGGATCTTCTGTCTGCATTGTCATCGGTCTGGTTCCTCCTCTCATTTAAGACGGTATTTCTCCGCGGCTGCAACACCACAGTACTTTTTATAGCTTCGGCTTCAGGATATAGGGAGGCGTGGAGCTGGATCTCTGTAAAGCCAGTCTCAGTCTCTTCTCTCACTTCGCTAATTGGGTAGTTAGGACTAAGCTGCTCAGAAGGCGTTACTGTTTCCATATACTGGATCATTAACCCATTAGCCTCCAGAAGTGGAATTTCCTTCCTTGTTGTTGGGTATTCACTTTTGCCGGTCACAGCAATTGGTATGGGGGGAATTAAGGAGTCTAACTCCCGCGCCGAGGCTGGCCATACCTTGTCAGATTCCTGTTGATCCGGGTAAAAGATTGCCGCAATTTTTTCATCCAGCTTCTGGGAATGCTCCAGTAGTAGAGATTGAAATTGCTGAATGAAATAGGTGTCCTCCATTTTTAGTAAATTATTTTTGCCTGCAGTAGATGGTCCAGGTAATACTTATAGCTACTTAGCGCAATTAGCTGCACTTATTTAGTAAAGATAGGATGCTCTTCAGAGCAATAACTGCGCACTCCGGGCACAGCTCTATGGGGTCAGAACTGAGGCTTCAGTTATAGGGGAAGGCCTCAAATGAAAAGTCTGGTACTGAAGGCATTTAAGCCGTGACACCATCCAAAACCCTATATCTCAGATCCAGTCACCTTCAGACAAGTTTCTCCACTGTTTGTTTTAAGCAGGGTATTACCAAAAATATGTTGCAGAATTGAAAGATAGTGAAGAGAACTTAAGGAGCTGAAGCTCAGTGCGACCAGTAAGATGGCCGCCGCCCGGAAGTCCCCCCCACCCCTATTTTTTATGTGGGGCGTCGTTATTTATTCTTCTGGCACATTTTCACCCTGATATTTCTTCTACTGTTCCTTGTTCCTCTGCAGAATGACTGGGGCATGAGGGAAGTGGGAGGAGTATTTAAGCCTTTGGCTGAGGTGTCTTTGCTTCCTCCTGGTGGCCAGGTTCTTATTTCCCAAAAGTAATGAATGCAGCGGTGGACTCTTTCCATCAGAAGAAAAGAAAATTACCAGGTAAGCATAATTTAAGTTTTTTTTATGCTAGACCTTTCTTCTGATGTGAATCCTTGGAGTGTTTCCAATTGCTTGCTTTGGAGTTAAGTTAGCTGGGTGGCTGGGAGGTCCCAGATTGCCTGTACTGCGCCTGGAGGTGCTTTCTTTCCTGTAAGTGCAATCATTTTCCACTTATTTGATCCTGTCTATACGGTATTCTGCTATGTTTGTGTGCTTTTCATCTTTACACAGATAAATGGGAGAATCCCTTTAAGAAATTCCAAACCTTTATGGCCGGTTGATAACAGTTAGCTGGACTACTGAAAAGCTCCATCCCGCCCCATCAGCACCAATGGGTGCACCACGTTTTGTGAGTATATTTCATATCCTTTATACCAATATCGTTTGTCTTGGTGGTACTAGGCCATTGTGGCGCCTGTTTCTCTTCCATATATTTCCGGCGAGGCTGAAGGCTTGCACGGAAACAGATGCATAGGGGCCGATACAGAGCTTCTTAAATCTGCCCCTAAGTGTAAGCTGCTATCCAGATGCTCCTCTGCTGCCTTGAAGACATACACCTAGATTTAGAGTTCTGCGTTAGCCTTAAAAAGCAGCGTTAAGGGGTCCTAACGCTGCTTTTTAACGCCCCGCTGGTATTACGAGTTTGGCAGGTACAGGTGTACCGCTCACTTTTCTTCCGCGACTTTTGGCTACCGCAAATCCCCTTACATCAATTGCGTATCCTATCTTTTTAATGGGATTTGCCTAACGCTGGTATTACGAGTCTTGGAAGAAGTGAGCGGTACAGCCTCTACCTCCAAGACTCCGACCGCATAAAAAAGTCAGTAGTTAAGAGTTTTATGGGCTAACGCCGAAATATAAAGCTCTTAACTACAGTGCTACAAAGTACACTAACACCCATAAACTACCTATGAACCCCTAAACCGAGGCCCCCCCCACATCGCAAACCCTATAATAAAATTATTTAACCCCTAATCTGCCGATCGGACACCGCCGCCACCTACATTATACCTATGAACCCCTAATCTGCTGTCTCTAACATCGCAGACACCTATATTATATTTATTAACCCCTAATCTGTCCTCCCAACGTCACCGCCACCTACCTATACTTATTAACCCCTAATCTGCCGACCGGACATCGCCACCACTATTATAAATTTATCAACCCCTAAACCGCCGCACTCCCGCCTCGCAAACACTATAATAAATGTTATTAACCCCTAATCTGCCCTCCCTAACATCGCCGCCACCTACCTACAATTATTAACCCCTAATCCGCCGCCCCCACAATAATAAAGTTATTAACCCCTAAACCTAAGTCTAACCCTAACACCCCCCTAACTTAAATATAATTTAAATAAAACGAAATAAAATTACTATAATTAAATAAATTAATCCTATTTAAAACTAAATACTTACCTATAAAATAAACCCTAATATAGCTACAATATAACTAATAATTACATTGTAGCTATTTTAGGATTTATATTTATTTTACAGGCAACTTTGTATTTATTTTAACTAGGTACAATAGCTATTAAATAGTTAATAACTATTTAATAGCTACCTAGTTAAAATAATTACAAAATGACCTGTAAAATAAATCCTAACCTAAGTTACAAATGCACCTAACACTACACTATCAATAAATTAATTAAATAAATTAACTACAATTATCTAAACTAAAATACAATAAAATAAAATAAACTATATTACAAAAAAATATTACAAGAATTTTAATCTAATTACACCTAATCTAAGCCCCCTAATAAAATAAAAAAGCCCCCCAAAATAATAAAATTCCCTACCTTATACTAAATTACAAAAGTAATCAGCTCTTTTACCAGCCCTTCAAAGGGCTTTTTGCGGGGCATTGCCCCAAAGTAATCAGCTCTTTTACCTGTAAAAAAAATACAAGAGCCCCACAACATTACAACCCACCACCCACACACCCCTACTCTAAAACCCACCCGATCCCCCCTTAAAAAACCTAACACTACCCCCTGACAATCACCCTACCTTGAGCCGTGTTCACCCAGCCGGGCACCATGGGTCATCCGATCCGTCCAGAAGTCTTCATCCGATGGGGCAGAAGAGGACATCCAAGCGGCATCTTCTATCTTCATCCATCCGGTGTGGAGCGGGTCCATCTTCAATACATCCGACGCGGAGCATCCTCTTCTTTCCACGGCCGACGACTAAATGAAGGTTCCTTTAAATGATGTCATCCAAGATGGCGTCCCTCGAATTCTGATTGGCTGATAGGATTCTATCAGCCAATCGGAATTAAGGTAGGAAAAATCCGATTGGTTGATGCTATCAGCCAATCGGATTGAAGTTCAATACGATTCGCTGATTGGATCAGCCAATAGAATTGACCTCGCATTCTATTGGCTGATCCAATCAGCCAATCGGATTGAACTTCAATCAGATATGCTGATAGCATCAACCAATCGGATTTTTCCTACGTTAATTCCGATTGGCTGATAGAATCCTATCAGCCAATCGGAATTCGAGGGACGCCATCTTGGATGACGTCATTTAAAGGAACCTTCATTCAGTCGTTGGCCATGGAAAGAAGAGGATGCTCCACGTCGGATGTCTTGAAGATGGACCCGCGCCAGATGGATGAAGATAGAAGATGCCACTTGGATGAAGCCTTCTCCCGGTCCGGATGTCCTCTTCTGCCCCATCGGATGAATACTTCTGGACGGATCGGATGACCAGTGGTGCCCGGCTGGGTGAACACGGCTCAAGGTAGGGTGATCTTCAGGGGGTTAGTATTAGGTTTTTTTTAAGGGGGGATCAGGTGGGTTTTAGAGTAGGGGTGTGTGGGTGGTGGGTTGTAATGTTGGGGGGTCTTGTATTTTTTTTTACAGGTAAAAGAGCTGATTACTTTGGGGCAATGCCCCGCAAAAAGCCCTTTTAAGGGCTGGTAAAAGAGCTGATTACTTTGGTAATTTAGTATAGGGTAGGGCATTTTATTATTTTGGGGTGCTTTTTTATTTTATTAGGGGGCTCTTAGATTAGGTGTAATTAGATTAAAATTCTTGTAATATTTTTTTATTTTTTGTAATTTAGTGTTTGTTTTTGTAATATAGTTTAGTTTATTTAATTGTATTTTAGTTTAGATAATTGTAGTTAATTTATTTAATTAATTTATTGATAGTGTAGTGTTAGGTGTATTTGTAACTTAGTTAGGATTTATTTTACAGGTAATTTTGTAATTATTTTAACTAGGTAGCTATTAAATAGTTATTAACTACTTAATAGCTATTGTACCTAGTTAAAATAAATACAAAGTTGCCTGTAAAATAAATATAAATCATAAAATAGTTACAATGTAACTAGTAGTTATATTGTAGCTATATTAGGGTTTATTTTATAGGTAAGTATTTATTTTTAAGTAGGAATTATTTATTTAATTATAGAAAATGTATTTAGATTTATTGAAATTATATTTAAGTTGGGGGGTGTTAGGGTTAGGGTTAGACTTAGGTTTAGGGGTTAATAACTTTATTATTGTAGCAGCGACGTTGGGGGCGGCAGATTAGGGGTTAATAATTGTAGGTAGGTGTCGGCGATGTTAGGGATGGCAGATTAGGGGTTAATAAAACTTATTATAGTGTTTGTGAGGCGGGAGTGTGGCGGTTTAGGGGTTAATACATTTAATATAGTGGCGGCGATGTCCGGTCGGCAGATTAGGGGTTAATAAGTCTAGGTAGGTGGTGGTGACGTTGGGGGGGACAGATTAGGGGTTAATAAATATAATATAGGTGTCAGCGATGTTAGGGACAGCAGATTAGGGGTTCATAGATATAATGTAGGTGGCGGCGGTGTCCGGAGCGGCAGATTAAGGGTTAATAATATAATGTAGGTGTCGGCGATAGCAGGGGCGGCAGATTAGGGGTTAATAAGTGTAAGGTTAGGGGTGTTTAGACTCGGGGTTCATGTTAGGGTGTTAGGTGTAGACATATTTTTTATTTCCCCATAGGAAACAATGGGGCTGCGTTAGGAGTTGAACGCTGCTTTTTTGCAGGTGTTAGTTTTTTTTTCAGCCAGCTCAGCCCCATTGTATCCTAAGGGGAAATCGTGCACGAGCACGTTTTTCCAGCTTACCGCTACCGTAAGCAACGCTGGTATTGAGGGTTGAAGTGGAGCTAAATTTGGCTCAACGCTCACTTTTCTGAGGCTAACGCAGCCATTCAGAAAACTTGTAATACCAGCGTTGGCTTAAGGGTGCGCTGGAAAAAAAAGGCTTGTTAGCAACGCAAGTCTTTACCGACAAAACTCCAAATCTAGGCGATAGGAAATAATGGACAAATCAATTTTCACTAACAAACACATATCAAGTAACCCTTTAATGAATATCAATTAAACAAAGTCATTTGTTTGTGACGAATGATCCGTCTGAAACAAATTTTGTGTCCCTGTACATGTTTAGTAAATAGTTTCAAAAACATAAAGAGAAACTTATGTTTTAGGGACAGATGATCTAAAGCTCTCCTCTCTGGGAACAAAATACAAGAAGTTTTGTCAGTACTGCGAGCAGGGCCGGATTTGCATATGATATTGCTTAGGTGCAAGCTGCGGCCCGTGGAGGGCGAATACTGAATATTTATTTTTTATGCTATAATGCATGCGGGCCGCCGTCCACGTGCTGCAGCTTGCACCTATGCTCCTCAGCTGAGCTCACGCTCCGCTCTGACTTAGTAGTCACTCGTCTCACACACACTTGACAATGTAAGGAGGGAGCGCCGGTCTGATTTCCCGGTCCGGTGGAAATATGAAGTAAATGGGTCAATATTAGGATGTGAATAGGCATAAATGGACCCACAGTTGTTTTCAAGGGGTTACTTGTTGTCACTTAGAGGGTGAGGTCTAAAGAAACGTGAACTAGGACTACACTTCCCATAATTCCATAGGGATACTCATAACATCAGTGCCCTGGAAGTTCTGGCACATGTGTTGGTGACATGACCTGGAGGTCGGTGTTAAGAGGATCGGATCTGCGGTGAACGGTGGCTGCTTGGCTGGGGTTCCAGTCAGGGGGTAAGCCAAAAAAACGGGTGCGAATTATATAAATCTTGGGGGCCTTTCATATAAAAACTCTATAACCCCAGTAATATAGAGATGTGCTTGTTTTCATTGTTCATTGTTTTATTCATTGACTTTTATTGAAAATCTGAGACAAACTGTATATTATCTGAAAATGGGATATAGATTGTGTTGAGAAGCTGTAGGTATTATCATTCACTGTTGGACAATATAGACACAGGTCATGTCTCTGGGGGAAATAAGCCTGTCTGTTTATTACACAAGGTTTTTTTTATAGTAGAAAAAAAACAAAACTATTGCGCAGCGTAGCTTATTAGAAGCTTGGTGCTGGATATTTGGAAACAGTGTCTATTTTAGGGGTCAAAACCTTGAAGAAAGACACTATTTTTTAGCATCAATAGGATTTTAGATACATTGGTATGGTGCTTATGATATTTTTTTTCAGGGTACAAATCACATTAACACTTGGAATAAGGCAATAAATTATGACTGCACATATATGCTTGGAGGCACATTACAATATGACGTTTGAAAACCTCAAATTAAGATGTTCCAACACAATATTCAAAGCCTCACAAAAAAATTACATAAAAGTGTAGCTATTGTCAAATATACGGAGGGGCGGGGTTGACTAAGAGGGGGCGGGGCTAGGCCGTCTGATTTCCCAGTCCGGCCCTGACTGCAAGATCCTATCAAGGAATTTGAGAACAGACAATTTTAGCTTGAGAGCTGTTTATCTCACAATGCAGAATTCTGGATGAGACACCTACTTTGCAATATAATGCTCCAAAAAGGACCCAAAGATTTTGAGAGATCTCTCTTCATGCCAGTGAGTTTTTGATCATCAGGCTCTTAGGGCTTCTTTTATTAAGCAGCGGTCATAGGTGGCATATTGAAATCATCCTGATTGGCTGCCAGTGAGCAGGGGGCGGCATTGCAGAAGCATTTCACTAGAAATGCTTGTGCAATGATAAATGCCAATAGCGTATGCTCAGAAGATGCTTAGTTACAAGGTAATCACAGAGGGCATATTAATATAACCATATTGGCTGTGCAAAACTGGTGAATGGGTAATAAAGGGATTATCTGTCTTTTTAAACAATAAAAATGTTGGAGTTGGCTGTCCCTTTAAACAAGAATTAAAATGGATTAACATTTAATGCAGTATAAAATGTTTAATGTATGAGCTTGTTAAAAATCTCTTTAAATAAAATTGTTTCAAACTGAAATGTTTTACATTACTTTTTATTAAAAATAATTATATGATGAGTCAACATATTATATTGTATATTCTTTAAAAAATAACTATGCTATAGTGAAAACATGTTATCAGCTATAAGGAATCTTTACTTCCTGGATAAAAAAAAACTTTGTTTAAAAAAAATAATAATAAAGAAAAAAAAAAGGAAAAAAGGTTTAACAAGGGGCATTCCTTTTTAGAAATATCACTTGCTTAGTTTTAAAAACATGGGGGGGGGGGAGATAATAAAAAATAATTACATTATTATTTTTTTATTTTCAGCTTGGGTTTGGATCCATACTTGGAATAATTGGATCAAATTTAATAGAAAATAAAAGACAGATGGTGAGTATAAAGCATTAAATATAAATAGATAGTAAATAAATGGTATGATGTTCATATATTGAACTATTCTGATATGGGTTAAAATAGTGTGCGTAGAGAGAGAGAGAGAGAGAGAGAGAGACCAGGACCAGGAGGCTTGTTTCTCCCACATGTTGTTGTATTTTGCCCGGAATCAACGTCACCCAGCAGTGATTCAAACCTCCCAGCTGACGAGTAGCAATAACTACGAAACAGTCTGTCCTGGGATGGTTATTAATCACTGCACTAACCCTAGCTAAGTTTATAAGCTGTGTGAACAGCGATACTTTGGCGTAAAGGGAATCTGCTGAAAAGCAGACTTGAAGTAAAAAGGTGTGTCATTGTGAACCTAATTTGCATATCTTACCCAGAAACCTTTGCTGCATTGGAAACAATGTAACTCAGAGGTTTTCTGTGGGAAAAACAAGCCTTCTGGCCTGTCTAGATTTGTTAATGAACTACACAATGATTTATTTTCTCTATATTTTGTGCGCAGTGGAGGATTTTAAACTCACCTTTTACCTCCCCCTAATTTTAAATGTTGGTGTGTGTGTATGTATATATATATATATATATATATATTTGTTGGTGTGTGTGTGTATATATATATATATATATATATATATATATATATATATAGAGAGAGAGAGAGAGAGAGAGAGAGAGAAAGAAAGAAATATTTGTGTGTATTTATGTATATATATGTGTGTGTGTGTATATATATATATATATATGTATTGTAGTATATGCACTCTCACCAACACACTACAACTTGCCAGGGTGCTGTAGCCAGGTATGTAGAAAACGAAGGATAGAAAGCACTCACTGGACTGTAGACAGCATTGTGAATCAAATAGAATTTATTGTGACGTTTCGGGACCAACAGCGTCCCTTCCTCTGACAAACAACTAGTGAAAAAAACAAACATTTATAGACCCATCCAACACTCCCCTAGGTGAACTGCCAATGAAAATGTGCCGTGTGCAAAACAAAAATGAGCCGTGTGCAAAACAGGCATAGGTCCCTATAATAAGGGTTAAAGTATAGTGAATAATATATTAAATGTGTAAATGTATATAGACATATACGTGATCCTATGTGTGCAAACTATAAATATACCTGATAGCCCCCAAGACATGACCGATCTACTGAGACTGGGAAAAAAATCTATAACGCACATCTAGTGAAAATAAGAACAACAAAGAGCCTGATAGGTGGGATATGACATACCCCCGTTTTTTGATAGGCCAGGCAAATTAGTCATCGATAACCACGCCCTGTTCAGTATTACAGGCCAATCACAATGGAGTCAATAAATGTTCTAATAGGCTAACTGGACGGCGACAAGTACATCACGCCGTCACTTACAGCAGCAACATGAGCGGTTGCCTTGGTAACCCGTGTAAACACCTCTGTGTGTCCTAATGACTGAGTATCACGGCGTCTGTTAAAATCAATTACTCACTACTGCAACGCCGTGACACATACCCACTCGGGCAGTTGTCCTGGTAACCAATATAAACAGCTATGTACAATAGCAGCCGAATATCACCGCGCCTACCCAAACACCGTCAACCACTGTCATGCCCGAGATCCAACTACATTGTCAACCTTATAAGAATAAGACCAAACCAAAGTTACACTATCAGACTGAAACATGCTAAGTGCATCGCCTTATCTCCCCATCACTTTACCGCAATCCACTGATCGTCCGACTACAAGGTTGCCATAGCAACCTGAGTATAAACATCAACACCCGATCGTGGCCTCACTTTGCGCTATATATAGCAAAACATAGGGGATCTTAAGGCGCCCACCTGGCCACCACTATAGCGTTATAAGAATCATAAGAAGAAATAAGAAAATAGGAACAATCGTTCTATAATATAAATAGGTGCATCTGTTATACCCTAGCATGAGACCACACACCTATGGTCCTAATCACATTAACTAGCCCACGTTAGGTAACCTATCATAAAAAAATAAAAATAAATACATGAATAGACCATCCCTTTCAAAAACCTAATTTACATAAACAGAAACGGGCCATTATATTTTATAGGCGCATTTTCCAAAAATGTTAACCAATAACTATAAAAGGAACAGCAAACCCCATCAGTTAGACACAACATATGTAATCCCTCCAATCCGAAGGACAGACACAATCTACAAAAAATTACAAAAATAAAGTTGTGATAATATATGAAATAAAAATGTGACCCCATAGCGAATAATCAGAAATGAGCCTACCCAAATAGGTGGCTCGTAATTGGGACATGCACCCACAGTATCCATAATGCTAGTTTATAAGTCATATAGTTCCCCTATGGTAGCTACATATATCCTAAATACGCAACCACCAAATCTAAAAGATGCCCAAAACCATCTTCACCTATCTGTTTGCAGCCAACACCACACCAAGGGCCTTCAGCCACATGTGATCACCAAATCCCATATTGAAAAAGACGCTTTACCGTCCCACAGCAATGTATTGTCAGGACCGTAACTCATGTATAGGGGGCATATCAGACGCACTAAAAAATCATAGTGTGTGTGATAAGTGACATATAACTATCATAAAAACAGATTAAAAACAAAACACACCTCATATTTACACATGTTGAAATGTAAATTGATAAAAACTAATGATAATGGAAAAATGGAAAACAATATACTTTAAAAAGACTTAATTCCTGAATCATAGAGAACATGAAACCCTAATCGGGGTATGACAAGGCAACCACAAAAGATTAAACCAAATTAGACTAAATAAGGATAACTCAAGAATGAAAATTGAACTCTCATTTCTCCATCACCATGTAATGCTGAGTGATAGATACAGGATCAATAGATCTATGGACTCTCATAGGACATGGTCCTTATAGGAAGTTCTGCCATCCCGTTTGGATGTTAAGGCCTCTCGGGGCCAATGTACATAGTTCATGGATCCAACGTGCTTCTTTTTGTAACAAGATCTTGGCTCTGTTTCCTCCTCTTCTTAAAACTGGCACGTGGTCAATGATTCTAAACCGCAGATCGCTCACTGTGTGTCCTGCTTCTAGGAAGTGGCGTGCCACCGGATGTTCCGCCTTCCTAGAGTGTATTGCCGATCTAATGCTCGACCGGTGATTCGCCATTCTCACTCTGGCATCGTCAGTAGTCTTGCCGGTATAGAATTTCCCGCAGGGGCAATTAAGAAGATATATGATAAACTGAGTTGTGCACGTCAGAAAATTCTTAATCTGATATCTTTTGCGACGATCAGGGTGTTGAAATGTCGTGCCAGTGTCTATGCTGTTGCAGGTTACACAACTAATGCATTTATAGCATCCCACTTTTTTCTTCAACCAAGTTCGTTTGTCATTTTTTGAAGAGATATCAGTCTTCATTAGCATATCTCTCAAACTCTTGCCTCTACGATATGCCAATCTTGGTGCCGACCATTCAGCAAATGGCAATGTAGGATCGCTCTGAAGTATTTTCCATTCTTCCTTAACTGCTTGAGCAATCTGATATTGGTCTGGATTATACGTTGTCACAAATGTGAGTTGGGGATTGGATATGGTGTTTTGAATTTGTTGTTTATTTTGAGATGAGAGAGCCAGTTCCAATTGATTCTCTAGGTTCTTTTTATTATAACCTCGTTGGAGAAATCTTTGTGTAATTTCTGACATTTGTGTCTGCATCAGATCATCGTCGGTGTTATTTCTTATTACCCTTTGGTATTGTGCTTTCGGAATATTACGTATGAGTGCTGGCTGGTGGCAACTTCTGGCGTGTAGCAGTGTGTTGCGATCCGTTTTCTTCCTGAACAGTGTGGTACCCAGTCCATTAGAGGTTTTGAATACTCTAACATCAAGAAAATCAACTGTAGCATTGTTGAACGTATGTTGAAATTTAATAGTACTATCCATCCCATTTAGGGTATGGATCCAATTGTCCAGAGCTTGTTCCCCATTTCTCCATATCAGGAAGACGTCATCTATGTAACGACAATAAAAAGAAATGGCATCCATTTCATACACCTTCATCTGGATAGATTCATAATCAGCCATAAATAAATTGGCCAACGATGGGGCCATGTTTGACCCCATCGCGGTCCCTTCTATCTGTAGATAAAAATTATTCTCAAAACGTAAGAAATTGTTTTCCAAGCATATCGTTAGGAGATCCACCATGACCTCCTCTGGAGGCCCCACATATGGACTCTTTCGCAGATGGTTAACTACAGCTGCAATCCCCAATTTATGGGGAATTACCGTGTATAGGCTACATACATCCATCGTCACTAGAAGGTCAGTTGGCTGTATATCATTTAGTTGGGTGATGGATCGAATGAAAGCATTAGAATCTTGAGTGTAAGATTTCATTCTCTTGACCATTGGTTGTAGATGAAAATCCAGGAATTCAGCAAGTGGTTGTAGGAGTGATCCCCTTGCCGAGACGATGGGTCTCCCTGGGGGATTGTTGGGATCCTTATGGATTTTCGGTAGTGTGTAGATGATAGGTGTTATCGGATAATCCCTTTCAAGAATTTCTGCTCTTGTATGGTGATACTCCCCATCTCACACCACCTGTCAAGTTTTTCATCAATGTATCTTTTCAATTGATTCGTTGGATCTGTTTGTAAAATCCTGTAGGTCTTTTTATCTGTTATTTGGCCCAAGAGTTCTGATCTGTACTGTTGTAGATCCACCACAACCACCACCCCGCCCTTATCTGCCGGGCGTATTACAATGGTCGTATCCTCAGCTAGTGACTTTAGTGCTTGTCTCTCATCCTTGGTCAGGTTATCCATTCTTCTCCTATTAGGGATGTTTTTGGAGACTTGGCTCAGATAGTTCGTATATGCGGTAATGGATGGATTCTGTGATCTTGGATCAAATGTCCCAGGAGTACGGAAAGGTGTAATCTCACTACTGTCCGTCTTGTAGAATTCTTTAAGTCTCAAATTCCTGCCGAATTTTTGTATATCGATGTATGTATCAAATGGATTAAACTTTGTTGTCGGAACAAAAGATAAACCTTTGTTCAATAGGGAGATTTCTGATTGTGACAGTGGTCTTGAACTGATATTGAATACATTGTTAATCTCCTCTGTATCGGAGGGCGGCGTGACATGCCCCCCCTCCTCGTATGTGGCCTGTGCCTCGTCCTAAAAAACTAACCGAGGGAGTATGAGATGAGCTGTATGAGGTACTGGTATTGCTTGCTCCCCTCATGTTGTCCCACTGTTGGCCTCTACTCGCCCCTCTGGATCTTGTAGTGATGCCTCGGTATGTAGACTCTCCACTTGTTGTTGCCATCTCTGGGTCCGAACTGTCGCCAGAGCTGGTGTCAACCGTGTTGATGTTTCTTTTTGTGAACCTTCTATCCCGTCTGGATCTGAAGTTCTGTCTTTCATCAGGAGATAACATGCAGCGGTATACACTCTTATACGTGTAATCTTGAGTTACTGTTTGAATCTTCCGGTTTTTAAAAGCAATGAGTTCTTGTTTGTATAACTTGATTTGTAGTGTCAATTTATCAATCCAATCCACAGATTTATCTGCTCTGAGTGTATTAAGTTGTTCAGCTTCAAAAGTTTGAATTTCAATTCTCACTTCTTGGAGTAATCGTCCAGCTTCTCTAATCACAAGGAGCATGAGGTCGAATGAACATTTATTGAGAATTTTGCACCAATTGGTACAAAACTCAGTATTAGATCTCCCAATCGTGGGGATGTTCTTTACCCTGAAGCCCCTTGGTAATAATCTTTTTTTATGATAATCAGATAGATATATTTCATGGAGGTTTAAATCTATTTCTCGTTGCTTAAGTTTCGCCAGGGTGTTGTATAGAGACTGGCATGACTCCTCTGTTTGTTGTTCTTCAATGGAGCCAAATCTAATAGCCTCTGCATCTTCATCTGTAAACGTAAAGATATCTTCATGTCTCTCCTCAGTATTCTCACTCTGAGACACATTAGATGTTTCCATATTTCCACTATTTGGTTCAGTCATAATGATAGAAAATGAGGCACAGATAATGAGAAAAGGGAAATGATATGAGCTAATTCAGCCAAACTGTGGGTGCACTGTACTGTAGGAGCATAGGTAAAGATGTATTGTAGTATATGCACTCTCACCAACACACTACAACTTGCCATGGTGCTGTAGCCAGGTATGTAGAAAACGAAGGATAGAAAGCACTCACTGGACTGTAGACAGCATTGTGAATCAAATAGAATTTATTGTGACGTTTCGGGACCAACAGCGTCCCTTCCTCTGACAAACAACTAGTGAAAAAACCAAACATTTATAGACCCATCCAACACTCCCCTAGGTGAACTGCCAATGAAAATGTGCCATGTGCAAAACAAAAATGAGCCGTGTGCAAAACAGACATAGGTCCCTATAATAAGGGTTAAAGTATAGTGAATAATATATTAAATGTGTAAATGTATATAGACATATACGTGAACACGCCCTGTTCAGTATTACACGCCAATCACAATGGAGTCAATAAATGTTCTAATAGGCTAACTGGACGCCGACAAGTACGTCACGCCGTCACTTACAGCAGCGACACGAGCGGTTGCCTTGGTAACCCATGTAAACACAGACGTGGTGATACTCAGTCATTAGGACACACAGAGGTGTTTACATGGGTTACCAAGGCAACCGCTCGTGTTGCTGCTGTAAGTGACGGCGTGACGTACTTATCGGCGTCCAGTTAGCCTATTAGAACATTTATTGACTCCATTGTGATTGGCCTGTAATACTGAACAGGGCGTGGTTATCAATGACTAATTTGCCTGGCCTATCAAAAAACGGGGGTATGTCATATCCCACCTATCAGGCTCTTTGTTGTTCTTATTTTCACTAGATGTGCGTTATAGATTTTTTTCCCAGTCTCAGTAGATCGGTCATGTCTTGGGGGCTATCAAGTATATTTATAGTTTGCACACATAGGATCATGTATATGTCTATATACATTTACACATTTAATATATTATTCACTATACTTTGACCCTTATTATAGGGACCTATGCCTGTTTTGCATACGGCTCATTTTTATTTTGCACACGGCTCATTTTTGTTTTGCACACGGCACATTTTCATTGGCAGTTCACCTAGGGGAGTGTTGGATGGGTCTATAAATGTTTTTTTTTTTCACTAGTTGTTTGTCAGAGGAAGGGACGCTGTTGGTCCCGAAACATCACAATAAATTCTATTTGATTCACAATGCTGTCTACAGTCCAGTGAGTGCTTTCTATCCTTCGTTTTATATATATATATATATATATATATATATATATATATATATATATATATGTGTGTGTGTGTGTGTGTGTATGAAAATGTATGTTTTGACAAAATGAATAACCTTACAGAATCGCTAACAATGAGAGACCTTTAGGTAATTGCGCTCTTATCTTCGGTAAAGAGCTATACATTTAAACAAGGGGCTACGTAACAGATTCAGGACAGATTTTCGTGTGCTACAGTTAGAAATGTGAATGCTTAGAGCTCCCTTAGAGCCATCACTGTTTATGAGGATAAATACTCTTTTTCCCTCAAGGAAATAATTTAGAAAATAACTAATCTGGACAAACATCAAACCTTCAAGTTAGAGTGTACTAATCCGTCCCTAAAGGCAGGAACTTGAGGGTGTCATGGCCGAGTAGATTTAAGGTTTCTGAACAGGGTATTGTCTGCTCCTATCCATCAACCTGAATGAATTTTGTATCTCCTAGATTAACATACTTCTATGTTGTGTGAAAGGAAATTTTTCTAAAACTCCTTTTATACTGATTTATGATAAATTGAACGTATGTAATGACTCATTTCCATGCTCCTTTAATATAATGTGTATTTTGCTTTTTTTTTTTTTTTTTGAACATGATGCAATAGTAGTTGGTATTTCTCATGACCTTTATACTCTCATAATGTACTTTTTTATTTAGTAAAACAAATTTGGACAAAAGAAAAAGGCCTCTTAGTCTTTCTGTTGGCCATATTCCACATATATCATCCATGAGATTAAATATTTGGTCTGTCATTAAATAGAACCTAGAAAAACTATTAATATTACCGAAAGGTGCTTAATATATTTATACAGATATTAGTTTTGACAGCTGCCCTTTTAAGGGAAATATACATTGTCTAAGTATACAGGTTATTAGGTGTCTGTTCTGTGTAACCTATGATGCAGGGAGTATGGTGGATGATTGGCTGAATCTTTATAAAATAAAGTTTGAGATAGAAAGAAAGTTGCTGTTGGGGTGTTAAAGTAGCCCAGCTTCCCAGGGGTTAAAGGGTCATTATACACTCATTTTTTATTTGCATAAATGTTTTGTAGATGATCCATTTATATAGTCCATAAAGTTTTTTTTTTTTTTAAATGTATAGTTTTGCTTATTTTTAAATAACATTGCTCTGATTTTCAGACTCTGAACCAAGCCCCAAAGTTTTAGAAGAATACCAACGTATAAGCTTCTGTTTGTGTAAAGGGTCTTTTCATATGAAGGGGGAGGGGGGGGGACAGTCTGATATATCCCACTTGCAGTGGGGGTGTTCCAGTATTTTTTTTTTTAAACAGTGCTAAACTGGGCGCTTCTAATTAAGTTTTTAAATGGTTTTATATCAGTATCTGTGCATATTATTATTTATAGTAGTGTCTATTACATGCAGTTATATAAAAATTGGTGTATACTGTCCCTTTAAGCATTTAGGATCTTTTTTTCTGCAATGGGTTTAAAGCACTTCAGAAAAAACAGGGTTTCATGTCACTTTAAGGAAATTACTGTTTGTTTTTGTTTTATTTTTTATTTTCTATAGCTGCTAAACAGTTACTGTCTTTGTATAATATACAAAAGATACATTAGACCAGAGGTCCTTAAAGGGACATTCAAAGCAAAATACAATTCATTACAAATTAAATTAAGTTGCAATGAATATTCATAATTTCTTTTCTGGTTTTGCTGTAAAATATCTTGCTATTATGTAAAGCTTTTGCTTGCTTATACTACACCTCATAGAGAGGCTGATTATCAAACTGTCACGGATACTGGGCTGCAAGGGTTAAACCCATACCCCCTACAACCTCACCCCTGTTGCTGCTTAGCGGTTTTGGGCTCCTCAGAGCAACCGCGATTCCCCAGACCTTCTATTCCTTGTTGTTTTGTATATGGACTGTTGTCTCCTTCGGCTGGCCGGGCCCCTGGAACTACAGGTCGGCCGCATCCTCCAGGATTACCGGTGCCCTTTGACCCAGGTCGCCCCAGTGGCCCTTTGTCCCAGAGCTCAGCTCTACTGGGGTTTGCTGCCTCTCAGGGTGGCCCAAAGGTGGGGTGATTGCCGGAAGGGAGCTCCCTTGGGAACCGGGGGTTCCAGTTCCCCCTATAACCCCTATTCTCCCTGGACTTCCAGGTGAACGTTTTAAACGAGCATAACTCCGGTCCTAGAATTGCCGCCACTCCCCGGGATCACCCGAAAACCGCCACCCCTGGGTACTAGGAATCTGTGGGACCGTGGCCGCTATGGCCGGCGGCAGCCTGTCTGGAGGGGCAGGAATGGCGGGAAAACTGTGGCATTGTCTCCTGTTTTTAACAAGATGAGTGTGTGTATAAAAGATGTGTGTTTGTCCCAATAAAATCAGTTCTATTTTCACCTGAATGCTAGACTGTCTAGTTATTTGGGTGGGCTCCTGCTTGAATCACTTTCCTGGGCTACATAGCCGCTTGTTCCAGGGAGAGGAAGAATCCCCTGTGGCGGAGCTACCCAGTCAGGGTAGCCGGGGTATCCATCACACAAACTATTTAATCTAAGTATACTGCAAAATGCTGCAATACGAATGAACCAGTTACTTGCTGCACAGTAATTGTTTAGAGCAGCGCACAAACTCATTTACCGCTAGCGCTAAATGGCCGCAAAAAGTAGTATGTTAGCACAGCATATAACAGTTTTTATACTATACACATATTAAAACATTACTCTATTATCTACAATTTTTTTTTAGTATCGAAAAAACGTTATCAGCCATTATTCCTTTTTTTGTTTATCTAAATGATAACAGTCATAGCTAACCAAACGCAGTTGTGCTTGAAAACTCCCAAGATATAGGATCTTCATTTCCCCAGAAATGCATTGTTAACAACTGTTAATGACTGCCACTCGCTGAAAACCAAATTGATTTATTAAAATATACAATGGCTCTCCAAGCTGCCCAGTCAATCTCAAGAAATAACCAGGACCAGGTCTTTCATCATTATCCCCATCCTGCTGGTATAGCATTGTCTCCTCTCTCTGCACTTCACACCTGTTGATATCTTGTAGATATGTTTGTTTTTGTGTGTGTGTTTTTACAGTTATTTGATGGTGATGACATGTTCAGTACCATTTTTTATTTGGGACCATTCAATCGTCATGAAATAAATGTGTGTTATAAGTTGATCTGTGGGTACTGAGCATTTATGTGCCTATGTTGATATTTAGCCATAATTTTTGGTCAAGTGGATTGTGATCTCCAAAGTCGATGATGTTTGTGCATCGTATATGTGGCTTTTCCAATATTTGATCAGATATTTTTCCAGTACAATAATTGTGTTATTATCTAAATAGATGGTGGCACTGATCCAAAGGGAGAGAGATCATCAAATGGAAAATACTTGCAGGGAGTTCCAACGTTCAGTTAGTTTATTGTATTTAAAAGAGATCAAAGCTCCACTGTGAAATTAAAAAGCTCTAGCTCTAATTATCTCAATGCATTTCAACGTTTTTCAAGAGCAATAAAAACAATATCTTAAAAGAGCATGAAATATATTTCCTAATTAAATTTTCTCCAAATGAATAGCAAAATTTTAAAGTGTTTAAATTATCCTTTGTTTCACTTTTTTGCTATTATTTTTTAAATTATTTAAAACAAACACTATTTTGGGGGGAAACCCGCTATTTAAAATCATTCTACTAATCATTCTAATTAATATTTAAGCACACATAAAAAAAATTACTTTTTTTTAAACCAATCTGAAATAGCAGCAAATTAAGTTCCCTTTCAAGTAGTTACATGAATAAAGCTCCAAATCAGGTCTGCTTTTGTTCAAATCTGACGTGATACTGAGCGACCAATCATTGCCCAGAGTTATCCTTCTAATTCAGTTACGTTTCAGGTAGTTAAGTAGAGAAAGTTCCAGATCAGGCCAACTGTGTTTAAATAATTCATATGATACAGAGGCGATCAATCATCCAGAGATATCGTCATTATTTAGTTCTCTTTTATATTTTAATGTTTCTAATTCAGGTTTGGTTATGTTTTTATTATGGGCGACCAATCAGTAGTTATGATGTCTCGACACTGGGAGATTAAAAAACTAAGTCCTAAGAATCCCATTTTAAAAATTAATAAAAATTATTTAAATGTTTTATAAATACTTAAAAAATAATATATATATATATATATATATATATATATATATATATATATATATATATAGTGGATATAAAAAGTCTACACACCCCTGTTAAAATGTCAGGTTTCTGTGATGTAAAGAAATGATACAAAGGTAAATCATTTCAGAACTTTTTCCACCTTTAATTTGACCTATAAACTGTACAACTCAATTGAAAAAAAAACTGAAATCTTTTAGGTAAAGGGAAATAAAAATAAAAAACTAAAATAATATGGTTGCATAAGTGTGAACACCCTTAAACTAATACTTTATTGAAGCACCTTTTGATTTTATTACAGCACTCAGTCTTTTTGGGTATGAGTTTTTCAGCATGGCACATCTTGACTTGGCAAGATTTGCCCACTCTTCTTTGCAAAAACACTCTAAATCTGTCAGAATGCGAGGGCATCTCCTGGGCACAGCCCTCTTCAGATAACCCCACAGATTTTGAATTGGATTCAGGTCTGGGCTCTGGCTGGGCCATCCCAAAACTTTAATCTTCTTCTGGTGAAGCCATTCCTTTGTTGATTTGGATGTATGCTTTGGGTCGTTGTCATGCTGAATGATGAAGTTCCTCTTCATGTTCAGCTTTTTAGCAGAAGCCTGAAGGTTTTGTGCCAATATTGTCTGGTATTTGGAGCTGTTCATTATTCCCTCTACCTTGACTAAGGCCCCAGTTCCAACTGAAGAAAAACAGCCCCAAAGCATGATGCTGACACCACCATGCTTCACTGTGGGTATGGTGTTCTTTTGGTGATATGCAGTGTTGTTTTTGTGCCAAACATATCTTTTGGAATTATGGCCATAAAGTTCAACTTTGGTTTCATCAGACCAGAACACCTTTTCCCACATGCTTTTGGGAAACTTCAGATGTGTTTTTGCAAAATTTAGCCGGGCTTGGATGTTTTTTTTTTGTAAGAAAAGGCTTCCATCTTGCCACTCTACCCCATAGCCCAGACAAATGAAGAATACAGGCGATTGTTGTCACATGTACCACACAGCCAGTACTTGCAAGATATTCATGCAGCTCCTTTAATGTTGCTGTAGGCCTCTTGGCAGCCTCCCAGACCAGTTTACTTCTCGTATTTTCATCAATTTTGGAGGGACATGCAGTTCTTGGTAATGTCACTATTGTGCCATATTTTCTTCACTTGATGATGACTGTCTTCACTGTGTTCCATGGTATATCTAATGCCTTAGAAATTCTTTTGTACCCTTCTCCTGACTGATACCTTTTAACAATGAGATCCCTCTGATGCTTTAGAAGCTCTCTGCGGACCATGGCTTTTGCTGTAGGATGCAACTAACAAAATGGCAGGAAAGACCTACTAGAGCAGCTGAACTTTATTTGGGGTTAATCAGAGGCACTTTAAATGATGACAGGTGTGTACTGACTCCTATTTAACATGATTTGGAATGTGATTGCTTAATTCTGAACACAGCTACATCCCCAGTTATAAAAGGTTGTTCACACTTATGCAACCATATTATTTTAGTTTTTTATTTTTATTTCCCTTTACCTAAAAGATTTCAGTTTGTTTTTCAATTGAATTGTACAGTTTATAGGTCACATTAAAGGTGGAAAAAGTTCTGAAATGATTTATCTTTGTCTCATTTTTTTATATCACAGAAACCTGATATTTTAACAGGGGTGTGTAGACTTTTTATATCCACTGTATATAAAAGTTCATAGGGGATTTGCACTCTCACCAACGGTATAATGCGCCAGGGTGTCAGGAACAGAACATTTCAATATCCAAGTTAAAGAACCGCACTCACTGGACTTTCAACAAACAATAATTTATTTTGAAAAGTGACATGTCAGGGGGGCCAACTGTCCCCTTCCTCAGACCACTGGAATATATTATGCATTATTTAGAATATTTTTTTAATATTGTTTAATATTTCAATGATACGCATTGCAGATAGAAATAGTTCCTGTGTGCTAACCCAACCGCATTAATCCTAAATTGTGAACCCCAATTTGTGTTACTCATATTTTACATTCCTATGTTCTTGACATAGAAAATAATGTACTGTTTATTAAATATATATTTTTATATATATATGTGATAATGTTCTTGTAAAATACATATCTATACTTTTATATATATATATATATATATATATATATATATATATATATATATATATGATAAATAGTACATTATCCAGTAAGTGAAGAACATTGGAATGTAAAATATATGAAATATATACAGAACATATACAATAAAACACATAGGCCTAGATTTAGAGTTTGGCGGTAGCCGTTAAAACCAGCATTAGAGGCTCCTAACGCTGGTTTTTACCGCCCGCTGGTATTTGGAGTCAGTCAGGAAAGGGTCTAACGCTCACTTTGCAGCCGCGACTTTTCCATACCGCAGATCCCCCTACGCCATTTGCGTATCCTATCTTTTCAATGGGATCTTTCTAACGCCGGTATTTAGAGTCTTGGCTGAAGTGAGCGTTAGAAATCTAACGACAAAACTCCAGCCGCAGAAAAAAGTCAGTAGTTAAGAGCTTTCTGGGCTAACGCCGGTTTATAGAGCTCTTAACTATTGTGCTCTAAAGTACACTAACACCCATAAACTACCTATGTACCCCGAAACCGAGGCCCCCCACATCGCTGCCACTCTATTAAAATTTTTTAATCCCTAATCTGCCGCTCCGTACACTGCCGCCACCTACGTTATCCCTATGTACCCCTAATCTGCTGCCCCTAATACCACTGACACCTACATAATATTTATTAACCCCTAATCTGCTGCCCCCAACGTCGCCGCCACCTACCTACACTTATTATCCCCTAATCTGCCGATCGGACCGCACCGCTACTATAATAAATGTATTAACCCCTAATCCGCCTCACTCCCGCCTCAATAACCCTATAATAAATAGTATTAACCCCTAATCTGCCCTCCCTAACATCACCGACACCTAACTTCAAGCATTAACCCCTAATCTGCCGACCGGAGCTCACCGCTACTCTAATAAATTTTTTAACCCCTAAAGCTAATTCTAACCCTAACCCTAACACCCCCCTAAGTTAAATATAATTTTTATCTAACGAAATAAATTAACTCTTATTAAATAAATTATTCCTATTTAAAGCTAAATACTTACCTGTAAAATAAACCCTAATATAGCTACAATATAAATAATAATTATATTGTAGCTATTTTAGGATTAATATTTATTTTACAGGCAACTTTGTATTTATTTTAACCAGGTACAATAGCTATTAAATAGTTAATAACTATTTAATAGCTACCTAGTTAAAATAATTACAAAATTACCTGTAAAATAAATCCTAACCTAAGTTACAATTAAACCTAACACTACACTATCAATAAATTAATTAAATAAAATACCTACAATTATCTACAATTAAACCTAACACTACACTATCAATAAATTAATTAAATACAATACCTACAAATAAATACAATGAAATAAACTAACTAAAGTACAAAAATAAAAAAATATTTACAAACATTAGAAAAATATTACAACAATTTTAAACTAATTACACCTACTTTAAGCCCCCTAATAAAATAACAAAGACCCCCAAAATAAAAAAAATGCCCTACCCTATTCTAAAATTAAAATAGAAAAGCTCTTTTACCTTACCAGCCCTGAAAAGGTCCCTTTGCGGGGCATGCCCCAAAGAATTCAGCTCTTTTGCCTGTAAAAAAAAACCATACAATACCCCCCCAACATTACAACCCACCACCCACATACCCCGAATCTAACCCAAACCCCCCTTAAATAAACCTAACACTAAGCCCCTGAAGATCTCCCTACCTTGTCTTCACCATGCCGGGTTCACCGATCGATCCAGAAGAGCTCCTCCGATGTCTTGATCCAAGCCCAAGCGGGGGGCTGAAGATGTCCATGATCCGACTGAAGTCTTCATCCAAGCGGGAGCTGAAGAGGTCCATGATTGGATGGAATCAGCCAATCAGAATCAAGTTCAATCCGATTGGCTGATCCGATCAGCCAATCAGATTGAGCTCACATTCTATTGGCTGATCGGAACAGCCAATAGAATGCGAGCTCAATTATATCGGATCAGCCAATCGGATTGAACTTGATTCTGATTGGCTGATTCCATCAGCCAATCAGAATTTTCCTACCTTAATTCCGATTGGCTGATAGAATCCTATCAGCCAATCGGAATTCGAGGTACGCCATCTTGGATGACGTTCCTTAAAGGAACCGTCATTCGTCGGGAAGTCGTCGGTGAAGATGGATGTTCCGCGTCGGCGGGATGAACATGGATCCGGAAGAAAGAAGATTGAAGATGCCGCTTGATAGAAGACTTCAGCCGGATCATGGACATCTTCAGCCCCCGCTTGGGCTTGGATCAAGACATCGGAGGCTCTTCTGGATCGATCGGTGAACCTGGTATGGTGAAGATAAGGTAGGAAGATCTTCAGGGGCTTAGTGTTAGGTTTATTTAAGGGGGGTTTGGGTTAGATTAGGGGTATGTGGGTGGTGGGTTGTAATGTTGGGGGGGTATTGTATGTTTTTTTTTTTACAGGCAAAAGAGCTGAATTCTTTGGGGCATGCCCTGCAAAGGGCCCTTTTCAGGGCTGGTAAGGTAAAAGAGCTTTTCTATTTTAATTTTAGAATAGGGTAGGGCATTTTTTTATTTTGGGGGTCTTTCTTATTTTATTAGGGGGCTTAGAGTAGGTGTAATTAGTTTAACATTGTTGTAATATTTTTCTAATGTTTGTAAATATTTTTTTATTTTTTGTAACTTAGTTCTTTTTTATTTTTTGTACTTTAGTTAGTTTATTTCATTGTATTTATTTGTAGGTATTGTATTTAATTAATTTATTGGTAGTGTTAGGTTTAATTGTAGATAATTGTAGGTATTTAATTTAATTTATTTATTGATAGTGTAGTGTTAGGTTTAATTGTAACTTAGGTTGGGATTTATTTTACAGGTAATTTTGTAATTATTTTAACTAGGTAACTATTAAATAGTTATTAACTATTTAATAGCTATTGTACCTGGTTAAAATAATTACAAAGTTGCCTGTAAAATAAATATTAATCCTAAAATAGCTACAATATAATTATTATTTATATTGTAGCTATATTAGGGTTTATTTTACAGGTAAGTATTTAGCTTTAAATAGGAATAATTTATTTAATAAGAGTTAATTTATTTCGTTAGGTTTAAATTATATTTAACTTAGAGGGGTGTTAGGGTTAGACTTAGCTTTAGGGGTTAATACATTTATTAGAGTAGCGGTGAGATCCGGTCAGCAGATTAGGGGTTAATTATTGTAGGTAGGTTGGGGGCGGCAGATTAGGGGTTAATAAATATAACATATGGGTCGGCGGTGTTAGGGGCAGCAGATTAGGGGTACATAGGGATAACGTAGGTTGCGGCGGTGTACGGAGCGGCAGATTAGGGGTTAATAATAATATGCAGGGGTCAGCGATAGCGGGGGCGGCAGATTAGGGGTTAATAAATATAACATAGGGGTCAGCGGTGTTAGGGGCAGCAGATTAGGGGTACATTGGGATAACGTAGGTTGCGGCGGTGTACGGAGCGGCAGATTAGGGGTTAATAATAATATGCAGGGGTCAGCGATAGCGGGGGCGGCAGATTAGGGGTTAATAAATATAACATAGGGGTCGGTGGTGTTAGGGGCAGCAGATTAGGGGTACATAGGGATAATGTAGGCTGCGGCGGTGTACGGAGCGGCAGATTAGGGGTTAATAATAATATGCAGGGGTCAGCGATAGCGGGGGCGGCAGATTAAGGGTTAATAAATATAACATAGGGGTCGGTGGTGTTAGGGGCAGCAGATTAGGGGTACATAGGGATAACGTAGGCTGCGGCGGTGTACGGAGCGGCAGATTAGGGGTTAATAATAATATGCAGGGGTCAGCGATAGCGGGGGCGGCAGATTAGGGGTTAATAAATATAACATAGGGGTCGGTGGTGTTAGGGGCAGCAGATTAGGGGTACATAGGGATAATGTAGGCTGCGGCGGTGTACGGAGCGGCAGATTAGGGGTTAATAATAATATGCAGGGGTCAGCGATAGCGGGGGGCGGCAGATTAAGGGTTAATAAATATAACATAGGGGTCGGTGGTGTTAGGGGCAGCAGATTAGGGGTACATAGGGATAACGTAGGCTGCGGCGGTGTACGGAGCGGCAGATTAGGGGTTAATAATAATATGCAGGGGTCAGCGATAGCGGGGGCGGCAGATTAGGGGTTAATAAGCGTAAGGTTAGGGGTGTTTAGACTTGGGGTACATGTTAGTTTGTTAGGTGCAGACTTAGGAAGTGTTTCCCCATAGAAAACAATGGGGCTGCGTTAGGAGCTTAACGCTGCTTTTTTGCAGGTGTTAGGTTTTTTTCAGCTCAAACAGCCCCATTGTTTTCTATGGGGGAATCGTGCACGAGCACGTTTTTGAAGCTGGCCGCGTCCGTAAGCAACGCTGGTATTTAGAGTTGCAGTGGCGGTAAATATGCTCTATGCTCCCTTTTTTGGAGCCTAACGCAGCCCTTCTGTGAACTCTAAATACCAGCGGTATTTAAAAGGTGCGGGGGGAAAAAAGCATGCGTAGCTAACGCACCCCTTTGGCCGCAGAACTCTAAATCTAGCTGATAACTTTTTAAATACATATGTACACACACACATAAATAGCTATATATATATATATATATATATATATATATATAACATATTTAGACATGTGTATGTATCTCTATGTTAAAGCCCTTTGCAGCACTTTTTTGTCTGACACCTCATATATTTTAAATGAACGTTGAGTCACTTTAAAACAGCATTCCAATAAAAATTTAATAAACTACATTATAGTGCTCGTGACTCAACGTTCATTTATCTATTTAGGGGTATTTGCAGTTAACCCCAGTCACTCATGCACTAAACTTAGCAGTGCTGACATCCCATTGGAGTTGAACCTCATATCTTTTAGCCCTTATAACTTTTTAATGAAATTTTTTTTAATTTTTTTTTTTTTAGCAAACAGTGTTACTGTACTGTTAAATATATTTTTGATGTGTTTTGTGCAACATTTAGTCTCGAGTAACAGTTTGGAAGTCGTTTTAACCCCACGCACGTTAAATTTGGTTGTATTCAAGCTAACGCATTAACTTTCAACTAATAATATATGTGCTATTTCTGTTGCGCGCAAAAACCAGAGAAATACCCTTTATCGCTTGATTGCAGCTAATCCTTGTCGATGATTTGATTTATCTATTTACTGTGAAAAACTGTGTACTGTCCTAAATAAATACTTCTGTTTTTTTTTTAATTATTCTTTTGTTTCTTAATTTTTATCTGATTTATATTGTAACTAAATGATTGTTTTCTTTCTCACTCCCTAGCTTGTTGCATCAATAGTTTTTATCAGCTTCGGGGTAATTGCAGCATTTTGTTGTGCGATTGTTGATGGTGTTTTTGCTGCAAGGCATCTAGTAAGTATGTTAAGCAAAACGTTTTCAATGAAAAAAATTACAATATAGTTTTGTTTCTTTTTTTCCGTTTTTTTAAACGATACTCCATTTTAAAGGGCCTCAAGAATATTTATTATTAAATTATTATTTTCTGAATTATTAAATTATTATTATTTATTTGTAGAGCACAAACACATTTTGTGCTTGTTAATAATTCCAATACTAAAATTATGAAGGAATAGTGGGTGCTGCTGGTGTGTAAACTCAACTGACTGGTTACATGACGTGTTGGTCTGTTAATTATAATGATTACTAAAAAAAAAAATCTGTAATTAATCTGGTGTTTTTTTCTACCCTACTGTTACTCATCTATATTTCCTCATTCACACTCCACAACATTTTACTCAACCTAGGAAAATTGTCCCAGACCTACCATTATTTTGTAAATCCAATATATATTTCTGAGTTTGTGTAGATATTGGTTGAAGTACTAATGTTGCTAAACGCATGTTCATTTATTCTGTGTGAAAGATTAAAATATAGGCCTAGATTTAGAGTTTGGCGTTAGCCGTCAAAACCAGCGTTAGAGGCTCCTAACGCTGGTTTTAGGCTACCGCCGGTATTTGGAGTCAGTCAGGAAAGGGTCTAACGCTCACTTTCCAGCCGCGACTTTTCCATACCGCAGATCCCCTTACGTCAATTGCGTATCCTATCTTTTCAATGGGATCTTTCTAACTCCGGTATTTAGAGTCGTGGCTGAAATGAGCGTTAGAAATCTAACGACAAGACTCCAGCCGTAGAAAAAAGTCAGTAGTTAAGAGCTTTCTGGGCTAACGCCGGTTTATAAAGCTCTTAACTACTGTGCTCTAAAGTACACTAACACCCATAAACTACCTATTTACCCCTAAACCGAGGTCCCCCCACATCGCCGCCACTCGATTAAATTTTTTTAACCCCTAATCTGCCGACCGCCACCTATGTTATCCTTATGTACCCCTAATCTGCTGCCCCTAACACCGCCGACCCCTGTATTATATTTATTAACCCCTAACCTGCCCCCACAACGTCACCGCCAGCTACCTACAATAATTAACCCCTAATCTGCTGACCGCAAAGCGCCGCTACTTACGTTATCCTTATGTACCCCTAATCTGCTGCCCCTAACACCGCCGACCCCTGTATTATATTTATTAACCCCTAACCTGCCCCCCACAACGTCTCCTCCACCTGCCTACACTTATTAACACCTAATCTGCCGAGCGGACCGCACCGCTATTATAATAAAGTTATTAACCCCTAATCCGCCTCACAAACCCTATAATAAATAGTATTAACCCCTAATCTGCCCTCCCTAACATCGCCGACACCTAACTTCAAACATTAACCCCTAATCTGCCGACTGGAGCTCACCGCTATTCTAATAAATGTATTAACCCCTAAAGCTAAGTCTAACCCTAACACCCCCCTAAGTTAAATATAATTTAAATCTAACGAAATTAATTAACTCTTATTAAATAAATTATTCCTATTTAAAGCTAAATACTTACCTGTAAAATAAATCCTAATATAGCTACAATATAAATTATATTTATATTATAGCTATTTTAGGATTTATATTTATTTTACAGGTAACTTTGTATTTATTTTAACCAGGTACAATAGCTATAAAATAGTTAAGAACTATTTAATAGCTAAAATAGTTAAAATAATTTAAAAAATTACATGTAAAATAAATCCTAACCTAAGTTACAATTAAACCTAACACTACACTATCAATAAATTAATTAAATAAAATACCTACAATTACCTACAATTAAACCTAACACTACACTATCAATAAATTAATTAAATACAATATCTACAAATAACTACAATGAAATAAACTAACTAAAGTACAAAAAATAAAAAGGAACTAAGTTACCAAAAATAAAAAAATATTTACAAACATCAGAAAAATATTACAACAATTTTAAACTAATTACACCTACTCTAAGCCCCCTAATAAAATAACAAAGACCCCCAAAATAAAAAAATGCCTTACCCTATTCTAAATTACTAAAGTTCAAAGCTCTTTTACCTTACCAGCCCTGAACAGGGCCCTTTGCGGGGCATGCCCCAAAGAATTCAGCTCTTTTGCCTGTAAAAAAAACACATACAATACCCCCCCCCCAACATTACAACCCACCACCCACATACCCCTAATCTAACCCAAACCCCCCTTAAATAAACCTAACACTAAGCCCCTGAAGATCTTCCTACCTTATCTTCACCATACCAGGTTCACCGATCGATCCAGAAGAGCTCCTCCGATGCCTTGATCCAAGCCCAAGCGGGGGGCTGAAGATGTCCATGATCCGGCTGAAGTCTTCATCCAAGCGGGAGCTGAAGAGGTCCATGATCCGGCTGAAGTCTTCTATCAACGGCATCTTCAATCTTCTTTCTTCCGGATCCATCTTGCAGACCTCCGACGCGGAACATCCTGCTGGCCCGACGGACTACCGACGAATGAAGGCTCCTTAAAGGGACGTCATCCAAGATGGCGTCCCTCGAATTCCGATTGGCTGATAGGATTCTATCAGCCAATCGGAATTAAGGTAGGAAAATTCTGATTGGCTGATGGAATCAGCCAATCAGAATCAAGTTCAATCCGATTGGCCGATCCGATCAGCCAATCAGATTGAGCTCGCATTCTATTGGCTGATCGGAACAGCCAATAGAATGCGAGCTCAATCTGATTGGCTGATCGGATCAGCCAATCGGATTGAACTTGATTCTGATTGGCTGATTCCATCAGCCAATCAGAATTTTTCTACATTAATTACGATTGGCTGATAGAATCCTATCAGCCAATCGGAATTCGAGGGACGCCATCTTGGATGACGTCCCTTAAAGGAACCGTCATTCGTCGGGAAGTCGTCGTCGGAAGAAGATGGGTCCGTGCTGGAGGTCTTCACGATGGAGCCGGTCCTCATCGGATGAAGATAGAAGATGCCGCTTGGAAGAAGATGGTTGCCGGTCCGGATCTACTCTTCTTCCCGGATAGGATGAAGACTTTGGACCCTCTTCTGGACTTCTTCAGCCGTCGGATGATGGATGTCTAGCCCCCGCTTGGGCTTGGATGAAGATTTTGGAGCCAGGACAGATCGGTGATACCCGGTGAGGTGAAGATAAGGTAGGAAGATCTTCAGGGGCTTAGTGTTAGGTTTATTTAAGGGGGGTTTGGGTTAGATTAGGGGTATGTGGGTGGTGGGTTGTAATGTTGGGGGGGGGGGTATTGTATGTGTTTTTTTACATGAAAAAGAGCTGAATTTCTTGGGGCATGCCCCGCAAAGGGCCCTGTTCAGGGCTGGTAAGGTAAAAGAGCTTTGAACTTTTGTAATTTAGAATAGGGTAGGGCATTTTTTATTTTGGGGGGCTTTGTTATTTTATTAGGGGGCTTAGAGTAGGTGTAATTAGTTTAAAATTGTTGTAATATTTTTCTTATGTTTGTAAATATTTTTTTATTTTTTGTAACTTAGTTCTTTTTTATTTTTTGTACTTTAGTTAGTTTATTTAATTGTATTTATTTGTAGATATTGTATTTAATTCATTTATTGATAGTGTAGTGTTAGGTTTAATTGTAGGTAATTGTAGGTATTTTATGTAATTTATTTATTGATAGTGTAGTGTTAGGTTTAATTGTAACTTAGGTTAGGATTTATTTTACAGGTAAATTTGTAATTATTTTAACTATTTTAGCTATTAAATAGTTATTAACTATTTAATAGCTATTGTACCTGGTTAAAATAAATACAAAGTTACCTGTAAAATAAATATTAATCCTAAAATAGCTATAATATAATATAATTATAATTTATATTGTAGCTATATTAGGATTTATTTTACAGGTAAGTATTTAGCTTTAAATAGGAATAATTTATTTAATAAGAGTTAATTAATTTCGTTAGATTTAAATTATATTTCTCCAACATAGGTGTGTCCGGTCCACGGCGTCATCCTTACTTGTGGGATATTCTCTTCCCCAACAGGAAATGGCAAAGAGCCCAGCAAAGCTGGTCACATGATCCCTCCTAGGCTCCGCCTACCCCAGTCATTCTCTTTGCCGTTGTACAGGCAACATCTCCACGGAGATGGCTTAGAGTTTTTTAGTGTTTAACTGTAGCATGCAGTCGCATGTGAGAGGAGCTCTGATACTTAGAAAAGACTTTCTGAAGGCGTCATTTGGTATCGTATTCCCCTTGGGGCTTGGTTGGGTCTCAGCAAAGCAGATACCAGGGACTGTAAGGGGTTAAAGTTCAAAACGGCTCCGGTTCCGTTATTTTAAGGGTTAAAGCTTCCAAATTTGGTGTGCAATACTTTTAAGGCTTTAAGACACTGTGGTGAAAATTTGGTGAATTTTGAACAATTCCTTCATGTTTTTTCGCATTTGCAGTAATAAAGTGTGTTCAGTTTAAAATTTAAAGTGACAGTAACGGTTTTATTTTAAAACGTTTTTTGTACTTGTTATCAAGTTTATGCCTGTTTAACATGTCTGAACTACCAGATAGACTGTGTTCTGAATGTGGGGAAGCCAGAATTCCTATTCATTTAAATAAATGTGATTTATGTGACAATGACAATGATGCCCAAGATGATTCCTCAAGTGAGGGGAGTAAGCATGGTACTGCATCATTCCCTCCTTCGTCTACACGAGTCTTGCCCACTCAGGAGGCCCCTAGTACATCTAGCGCGCCAATACTCCTTACTATGCAACAATTAACGGCTGTAATGGATAATTCTGTCAAAAACATTTTAGCCAAAATGAACACTTATCAGCGTAAGCGCGACTGCTCTGTTTTAGATACTGAAGAGCATGACGACGCTGATATTAATATTTCTGAAGGGCCCCTAACTCAGTCTGATGGGGCCAGGGAGGTTTTGTCTGAGGGAGAAATTACTGATTCAGGGAACATTTCTCAACAAGCTGAACCTGATGTGATTGCATTTAAATTTAAGTTGGAACATCTCCGCATTCTGCTTAAGGAGGTATTATCCACTCTGGATGATTGTGACAAGTTGGTCATCCCAGAGAAACTATGTAAAATGGACAAGTTCCTAGAGGTGCCGGGGCTCCCAGAAGCTTTTCCTATACCCAAGCGGGTGGCGGACATTGTTAATAAAGAATGGGAAAGGCCCGGTATTCCTTTCGTCCCTCCCCCCATATTTAAAAAATTGTTTCCTATGGTCGACCCCAGAAAGGACTTATGGCAGACAGTCCCCAAGGTCGAGGGAGCGGTTTCCACTTTAAACAAACGCACCACTATACCCATAGAGGATAGTTGTGCTTTCAAAGATCCTATGGATAAAAAATTAGAAGGTTTGCTTAAAAAGATGTTTGTTCAGCAGGGTTACCTTCTACAACCAATTTCATGCATTGTCCCTGTCGCTACAGCCGCATGTTTCTGGTTCGATGAGCTGATAAAGGCGGTCGACAGTGATTCTCCTCCTTATGAGGAGATTATGGACAGAATCAATGCTCTCAAATTGGCTAATTCTTTCACCCTAGACGCCACTTTGCAATTGGCTAGGTTAGCGGCTAAGAATTCTGGGTTTGCTATTGTGGCGCGCAGAGCGCTTTGGTTGAAATCTTGGTCGGCTGATGCGTCTTCCAAGAACAAGTTACTTAACATTCCTTTCAAGGGGAAAACGCTGTTTGGCCCTGACTTGAAAGAGATTATCTCGGATATCACTGGGGGTAAGGGCCACGCCCTTCCTCAGGATCGGCCTTTCAAGGCAAAGAATAAACCTAATTTTCGTCCCTTTCGTAGAAACGGACCAGCCCAAAGTGCTACGTCCTCTAAGCAAGAGGGTAATACTTCTCAAGCCAAGCCAGCTTGGAGACCAATGCAAGGCTGGAACAAGGGAAAGCAGGCCAAGAAACCTGCCACTGCTACCAAGACAGCATGAAATGTTGGCCCCCGATCCGGGACCGGATCTGGTGGGGGGCAGACTCTCTCTCTTCGCTCAGGCTTGGGCAAGAGATGTTCTGGATCCTTGGGCGCTAGAAATAGTCTCCCAAGGTTATCTTCTGGAATTCAAGGGACTTCCCCCAAGGGGGAGGTTCCACAGGTCTCAGTTGTCTTCAGACCACATAAAAAGACAGGCATTCTTACATTGTGTAGAAGACCTGTTAAAAATGGGAGTGATTCATCCCGTTCCATTAAGAGAACAAGGGATGGGGTTCTACTCCAATCTGTTTATAGTTCCCAAAAAAGAGGGAACGTTCAGACCAATCTTAGATCTCAAGATCTTAAACAAGTTTCTCAAGGTTCCATCGTTCAAGATGGAAACCATTCGAACTATTCTTCCTTCCATCCAGGAAGGTCAATTCATGACCACGGTGGATTTAAAGGATGCGTATCTACATATTCCTATCCACAAGGAACATCATCGGTTCCTGAGGTTCGCATTCCTGGACAAACATTACCAGTTCGTGGCGCTTCCTTTCGGATTAGCCACTGCTCCAAGGATTTTCACAAAGGTACTAGGGTCCCTTCTAGCTGTGCTAAGACCAAGGGGCATTGCTGTAGTACCTTACTTGGACGACATTCTGATTCAAGCGTCGTCCCTTCCTCAAGCAAAGGCTCACACGGACATTGTCCTGGCCTTTCTCAGATCTCACGGATGGAAAGTGAACGTGGAAAAGAGTTCTCTATCTCCGTCAACAAGGGTTCCCTTCTTGGGAACAATAATAGACTCCTTAGAAATGAGGATTTTTCTGACAGAGGCCGGAAAAACAAAACTTCTAGACTCTTGTCGGATACTTCATTCCGTTCCTCTTCCTTCCATAGCTCAGTGCATGGAAGTGATCGGGTTGATGGTAGCGGCAATGGACATAGTTCCTTTTGCACGCATTCATCTAAGACCATTACAACTGTGCATGCTCAGTCAGTGGAATGGGGACTATACAGACTTGTCTCCGAAGATACAAGTAAATCAGAGGACCAGAGACTCACTCCGTTGGTGGCTGTCCCTGGACAACCTGTCACGAGGGATGACATTCCGCAGACCAGAGTGGGTCATTGTCACGACCGACGCCAGTCTGATGGGCTGGGGCGCGGTCTGGGGATCCCTGAAAGCTCAGGGTCTTTGGTCTCGGGAAGAATCTCTTCTACCGATAAATATTCTGGAACTGAGAGCGATATTCAATGCTCTCAAGGCTTGGCCTCAGCTAGCGAGGGCCAAATTCATACGGTTTCAATCAGACAACATGACAACTGTTGCGTACATCAACCATCAGGGGGGAACAAGGAGTTCCCTGGCGATGGAAGAAGTGACCAAAATCATTCTATGGGCGGAGTCTCACTCCTGCCACCTGTCTGCTATCCACATCCCAGGAGTGGAAAATTGGGAAGCGGATTTTCTGAGTCGTCAGACATTGCATCCGGGGGAGTGGGAACTCCATCCGGAAATCTTTGCCCAAGTCACTCAGCTGTGGGGCATTCCAGACATGGATCTGATGGCCTCTCGTCAGAACTTCAAAGTTCCTTGCTACGGGTCCAGATCCAGGGATCCCAAGGCGGCTCTAGTGGATGCACTAGTAGCACCTTGGACCTTCAAACTAGCTTATGTGTTCCCGCCGTTTCCTCTCATCCCCAGGCTGGTAGCCAGGATCAATCAGGAGAGGGCGTCGGTGATCTTGATAGCTCCTGCGTGGCCACGCAGGACTTGGTACGCAGATCTGGTGAATATGTCATCGGCTCCTCCTTGGAAGCTACCTTTGAGACGAGACCTTCTTGTTCAGGGTCCGTTCGAACATCCGAATCTGGTTTCACTCCAGCTGACTGCTTGGAGATTGAACGCTTGATCTTATCGAAGCGAGGATTCTCAGATTCTGTTATCGATACTCTTGTTCAGGCCAGAAAGCCTGTAACTAGAAAGATTTACCACAAAATTTGGAAAAAATATATCTGTTGGTGTGAATCTAAAGGATTCCCTTGGGACAAGGTTAAGATTCCTAGGATTCTATCCTTCCTTCAAGAAGGATTGGAAAAAGGATTATCTGCAAGTTCCCTGAAGGGACAGATTTCTGCCTTGTCTGTGTTACTTCACAAAAAGCTGGCCGCTGTGCCAGATGTTCAAGCCTTTGTTCAGGCTCTGGTTAGAATTAAGCCTGTTTACAAACCTTTGACTCCTCCTTGGAGTCTCAATTTAGTTCTTTCAGTTCTTCAGGGGGTTCCGTTTGAACCCTTGCATTCCGTTGATATTAAGTTATTATCTTGGAAAGTTTTGTTTTTAGTTGCAATTTCTTCTGCTAGAAGAGTTTCAGAATTATCTGCTCTGCAGTGTTCTCCTCCTTATCTGGTGTTCCATGCAGATAAGGTGGTTTTACGTACTAAACCTGGTTTTCTTCCAAAAGTTGTTTCTAACAAAAACATTAACCAGGAGATTATCGTACCTTCTCTGTGTCCGAAACCAGTTTCAAAGAAGGAACGTTTGTTGCACAATTTGGATGTTGTTCGCGCTCTAAAATTCTATTTAGATGCTACAAAGGATTTTAGACAAACATCTTCCTTGTTTGTTGTTTTTTCCGGTAAAAGGAGAGGTCAAAAAGCAACTTCTACCTCTCTCTCTTTTTGGATTAAAAGCATCATCAGATTGGCTTACGAGACTGCCGGACGGCAGCCTCCCGAAAGAATCACAGCTCATTCCACTAGGGCTGTGGCTTCCACATGGGCCTTCAAGAACGAGGCTTCTGTTGATCAGATATGTAGGGCAGCGACTTGGTCTTCACTGCACACTTTTACCAAATTTTACAAGTTTGATACTTTTGCTTCTTCTGAGGCTATTTTTGGGAGAAAGGTTTTACAAGCCGTGGTGCCTTCCATTTAGGTGACCTGATTTGCTCCCTCCCTTCATCCGTGTCCTAAAGCTTTGGTATTGGTTCCCACAAGTAAGGATGACGCCGTGGACCGGACACACCTATGTTGGAGAAAACAGAATTTATGTTTACCTGATAAATTACTTTCTCCAACGGTGTGTCCGGTCCACGGCCCGCCCTGGTTTATTTAATCAGGTCTGATAATTTATTTTCTTTAACTACAGTCACCACGGTACCATATGGTTTCTCCTATGCAAATATTCCTCCTTAACGTCGGTCGAATGACTGGGGTAGGCGGAGCCTAGGAGGGATCATGTGACCAGCTTTGCTGGGCTCTTTGCCATTTCCTGTTGGGGAAGAGAATATCCCACAAGTAAGGATGACGCCGTGGACCGGACACACCGTTGGAGAAAGTAATTTATCAGGTAAACATAAATTCTGTTTTAACTTAGGGGGGTGTTAGGGTTAGACTTAGCTTTAGGGGTTAATACATTTATTAGAATAGCGGTGAGCTCCAGTCGGCAGATTAGGGGTTAATGTTTGAAGTTAGGTGTCGGCGATGTTAGGGAGGGCAGATTAGGGGTTAATACTATTTATTATAGGGTTAGTGAGGCGGATTAGGGATTAATAACTTTATTATAATAGCGGTGCGGTCCACTCGGCAGATTAGGGGTTAATAAGTGTAGGCGACGTTGTGGGGGGCAGATTAGGGGTTAATAAATATAATATAGGGGTCGGCGGTGTTAGGGGCAGCAGATTAGGGGTACATAGGGATAATGTAAGTAGCGGCGGTTTACGGAGCGGCAGATTTGGGGTTAATAATAATATGCAGGGGTCAGCGATAGCGGGGGCGGCAGATTAGGGGTTAATAAGTGTAAGATTAGGGGTGTTTAGACTCTGGGTACATGTTAGAGTGTTAGGTGCAGACGTAGGAAGTGTTTCCCCATAGGAAACAATGGGGCTGCGTTAGGAGCTGAACACGGCTTTTTTGCAGGTGTTAAGTTTTTTTTCAGCTCAAACTGCCCCATTGTTTCCTATGGGGGAATCGTGCACAAGCACGTTTTTGAAGCTGGCCGCGTCCGTAAGCAACCCTGGTATCGAGAGTTGCAGTGGCGTTAAATATGCCTGTACGCTCCCTTTTTGGAGCCTAACGCAGCTATTCTGTGAACTCTCAATACCAGAGGTATTTAAAAGGTGCGGCCAGAAAAAAGCCAGCGTTAGCTACGCGGTTCGTTACCGACAAAACTCTAAATCTAGGCCATAGTCTCTTATGTGAAATGACACTTCTGATGTAAGTCATTATAATGGATGCACAGGTAATACTTACCAAAGAGGAAACCACATTTATTTATAAGAATTAAAATATGTATGAAATATGCCTTAGATTTTTTTATTGTGTGTGAGTATATGTATATATGTGTGTCTGTTTGGAGTTGGTGTAAGGACATGCCCTTGGAAGAAAGAAGTTCTGCATGATTGAGAGCATCACCATTTGATTCCAATTAATAGAAGATGTGACAGAGAGGTCCTGGGAGTCACGAGGTATCTGCGGGAGTGGAGGCCCGAAGGAGGTCTATAATCTTGTCGTAGAGGGACCAGAGGTCATAAGTTCTAAAGTCAGTCAGTCTCCCCTAAGCTGTCCATTGAGTCCTCAAATGCGTAATAGGGTCTGCATTGTTAAAGAGTAGAGTTGACCTCAGTATCAAACATATTTGAATATAAATTAAAGGGACACTTAAACCAATTTTTTTCTTTCATGATTCAGATAGAGCATGCAAATTTAAGCAACTTTCTAATTTACTCCTAATATCAATTTTTCTTTGTTCTCTTGCTTTCTTTATTTGAAAAATAAGCTATTTTTTTTGTTTCAGGATCATGGAAAGCACTTGTTTATTGGTGTGTGAATTTATCCACCAATCAGCAAGAACAACAAAGTGTGTTCATCAAAAATGGGCCGGCATCTAAACTTACATTCTTGCATTTCAAATAAAGATACCAAGAGAATGAAGAACATTTGATAATAGGAGTAAATTAGAAAGTTGCTTAAAATTGCATGTTCTATCTGAATCACTAAAGAAAAAAATTGGGTTCAGTGTCCCTTTAAAGGTGGCAGCCCTAAAGTTGGATTCACTATTCCATATTATGCTTGCAGAATCACTTTCTTTATGCTTTACAATTAGCAGGTGCACTTCCTATACTCTCAATTGTTCACTTTTTGGGGCAGACAATTTATAAACTTTCATTTTATGTTCCCACTGGATAATGTTTTGAAGAAAATAACTACAGCCAAATCTGTCTATATTTCAGCAATTGGTGTCACTGTCATGTTTTATTTTTTAACATTGGTTTGTAGTTCAATATGTATGCATGGTTCTTAAGGTGCTACAATATTTTCTGGGATTTTTGGTCTGCACAGCTGTAAAATTTGAAAATAAATATTTTGTCATCTTTTGTTTGTGGCAATCATTTAAACAGATTTTTTTGAGTATATCTCAAACCTGTTGTACTTTTGTTCTAAATATATATATATACAGTATCTCACAAAAGTGAGTACAACCCTCACATTTTTGTAAATATTTTATTATATCTTTTCATGTGACAACACTGAAGAAATAACACTTTGCTACAATGTAAAGTAGTGAGTGTACAGCCTGTATACCAGTGTAAATTTGCTGTCCCTTCAAAATAACTTAACACACAGCCATTAATGTCTAAACCGTTGGCAACAAAAGTGAGTACACCCCTAAGTAGAAATGTCCAAATTGGGCCCAAAGTGTCAATATGTGGCCACCATTATTTTCAGCACTGCTTTAACCCTCTTGGGCATGGAGTTCACCAGAGCTTCACAGGTTGCCACTGGAGTCCTCTTCCACTCCTCCATGACGACATCACAGAGCTGGTGGATGTTAGAGACCTTGCGCTTCCCCACCTTCTGTTTGAGGATGCCCCACAGATGCTCTATAGGGTTTAGGTCTGGAGACATGCTTGGCCAGTCCATCACCTTTACTCTCAGCTTCTTTAGCAAGGCAGTGGCCGTCTTGGAGGTGTGTTTGGGGTCAATATCATGATGGAATACTGTCCTGCGGCCCAGTCTCCAAAGGGAGGGGATCATGCTCTGCTTCAGTATGTCACAGTACATGTGGTATTCTAATTTCCTCAATGAACTGTAGCTCCCCATTGCCGGCAACACTCATGCAGGCCCAGACCATGACACTCCCACCACCATGCTTGACTGTAGGCAAGACACACTTGTCTTTGTACTCCTCATCTGCTTGCTGCCACACACGCTTGACACCATCTGAACCAAATACATTTATCTTGGTCTCATCGGACCACAGGACATGGTTCCAGTAATCCATGTCCTTAGTCTGCTTGTCTTCAGCAAACTGTTTGCGGGCTTTCTTGTGCATCATCTTTAGAAGAGGCTTCCTTCTGGGGACGACAGCCATGCAGACCAATTTGATGCAGTGTACGGCGTATGGTCTGAGCACTGACAGGCTGACCCCCCACCCCTTCAACCTCTGCAGCAATACTGACAGCACCCATACATATATTTCCCAAAGACAACCTCTGTATAGGATGCTGAGAACGTGCGCTCAACTTCTTTGGTCGACCATGGCGAGGCCTTTTCTGAGTGGAACCTGTCCTGTGAAACAGCTGTATGGTCTTGCCCACCTTGCTGCAGCTTAGTTTCAGGGTCTTGGCAATCTTCTTATAGCCTAGGCCATCTTTATGTAGAGCAACAATTATTTTTTTCAGATCCTCAGTTCTTTGCCATGGGGTGCCATGTTGAACTTCCAGTGACCAGTATGAGAGAGTGTTAGAGCGATATCACTAAATTTAACACACCTGCTCCCCATTCACACCTGAGACCTTGTAACACTGAGTCACATGACAACAGGGAGGGAAAATGGCTAATTGGGCCCAATTTGGACATTTCTACTTTGGGGTGTACTCACTTTTGTTGCCAACGGTTTAGACATTAATGGCTGTGTGTTGAGTTATTTTGAGGGGACAGCAAATTTACACTGTTATACAGGCTGTACACTCACTACTTTACATTGTAGCAAAGTGTCATTTCTTCAGTGTTGTCACATGAAAAGATATAATAACATATTTACAAAAATGTGAGGGGTGTACTCATTTTGTGAGATACTGTGTGTGTGTGTGTGTATATATATATATATATATATATATATAAAACACATATTAATATCTTTGGGGGGGTTGTAGGCATCCCAAACCTCTTTATGAGACATGCCTTATATTTTTGTGTGTGTGTGTGTATATATATATATATATATATGTGTGTGTGTGTACACAATATATATATATATATATATATATATATTTATATATATATATATATATATATATATATATATATATTGCAAAAAAGATGCATATACACATATTTATATTTACATATTAATATATTTTATTTTAATTTTTTTTTGTAAGGATCTCAGACCTCTTTATGCCGGGAAATGTGGATACTATTCCAGTACATATAATGACCATACAACAGAGGTGAGGATTTGAGTTTGCTTGCAGTAGATGCATTCTCCAGTACTTTCTAAGCTATATGCATATTGCAAATGTTGCTATGTACATAGGAACAAGTTATTTTTATATACAGTTTAGAAATGAATTGTTGAACTTTAAAATATTTACATACAAAATAAAAGTTTTCAAAGCATTTAAAACAGTCATTTGTCAGTTAATTGTATCTCCTGTGCTGTGGGCAGCCAGGGACAGATATATAAAGATGTCCTATGCAGATCATTGTGCATTATGTATGATGATCAGGGCTCTAATTATCATGGAATGCTTCCTGCCTTTCAGATGTTGGTGGAACAATTTTAATGTTCACATTTAAATTGCAGGAAAAGCATGCAATAAAAAAAGTTTGTTGTAAAGTTTTGTCACTTTGCATAATTGAGCATTTAATTTTGAGTTTATTGTCCATGTAATGGGTTGATCACATGCAACTTAAGCAGAGTGTCAACATGATTTTTTTTATGAGTGTTATTTTTAAGTACATCTTTTTTACAAGAAACAAAACTTACGTAGGAAAGCCGTTTTTCCTTCTTCAATGAACCCTTTAGTGCTGAGCCATATCTAACTTATTTTGATCTTTATATTTACATACAGAAAGAGAAGTAGTCTGCCATGAATGAACAACAGCTCAGTGGCATGTTCTATGGCCCAGTTACTACCTGGGAGTAGCTTCTTTTTGCCCAATAATGCTTTCACAGAGGAGATCTTACCTGAAATATATCAGTCTGACCCCACCTAACAAGGTCAGTGCAGGCCTGAAATACCAGGCAATTCTCCTCTGAACAAGGGAAATGGCAACCCAGACGATTGCTTTGGTCTCTTTTGGGCCTCGTCAGCAAGGTGCAGCTATATCCCTCTAGGCACATTGGACAAGTAGCCCACGTCTGGGGTTGCCATTTCCCTTGTTTACAGGACAATTGCCTGCTATTTCAGGGCTGGACTGACCTGAGACAATCTTCTGGGGATCATAGAACAAGCCACTGAGCTGTTGTTCGTTCCTGGCAGACTGCTTCTCTTTCTGTATGTATTTGTATTATGGCTCTGGGTAAAGTCTCCCGATGGGGGAAACCTGACATGGATTCCTTGCTTCTTCTTTGTTCCTGGCAGATTGCTTCCCTTTCTGTATGTATTTGTATTATGGCTTTGGGTGAAGTCTACATTTCAACAGAAGAAACAAAGAGATAGTTGCACAGAAAGAATACACCTTAGCACTCAAATCCCACACAAAGGTTGTGTAATAATTATAGGTAGGTATACGTCAACAAAAATATTATAAAAAATTATAAACTTTATTAGGTATTTTAAAAAGGTGATACATTTAAAAACAGCTAGAAAGTATAGGGCTGATTGTAAGTGGCTATCCTGGATACTATCCCACCAGGTAACCACAGAGACCTAAAATGAGGGTCTCCCTTACTAGATTATAGTATGGCTTGGAGGAAAAGAAGAGCTTGCCAAATAGGATTCCCAAATAGTGTGGGTGCTTGGTGCAGACAGTTAGTGATGTAATATTCAGACAATCGAATATACTACCATTCAATTAGTGGCGAGATTGCTAACCACTAAAATGGTAATACATTATGTAACTATATGTGTAATTATATCCCACAAGTATTATGTGTGATATTTATATCTATATACCCACTTGTTGCTCTTAGATGATTTGTACTTTGGAATCTTATATTGGATAACCAGGTTAATATTACTGTACTCTGTATTATACAGCAATCTTGGTGTTAGATATCTAGGAAATTACTCTATTACAGATGTATTGTTAAAGTTATTAACCATTTAGTGATTAATACTGTGTTGGATATTCCAAGGTCTAAGTTCTTTTGGACACACAGCAACCTAGTAATAACGTAACTGCAGTCTGAATTAATACAGTGACTATATTGTGGAATACTTGGCTGAATGGCTTAGATATGGCTTTAGTTCGTAACACATTAATTGTGTATGTATATAGTAGTATATTGCTATCGTGACAATCCACCACAGTGATTCAGTTTGTATCTTGGCATTAATTGTATCTTTCAATTTTCCCTGTGGTTATTCTTGATACTATTGTAGCTACTGTGTTTATATAATTTAGTCTGTATATTTATCTGCCAGCAACAGTATCTAATATAGTATTTCCACTTGTAGTAAAATATCATGCACATTACAGAGGATATAATATTATTTCTATTGCTCTAAAGCAGTGTATAGTAAACTGCACCGTAGGTCACTATCAGTATCTCCACTTAGATTTTAGACAAACTATATAGGTTTGTGGAGTTCCTTAAGAATCTATGATTCCTTCGCTATTTGTCATGTGGATATATATCAGCCACAAGGAAATTTTAAGCAATGTAACTGTTGTTAATATTATTAGACCTGTTTATACAAGGCGGTCTGATCTAGTAGCGTTATCTGTTACGATATTGCTACTTATGTTTAAGGTATGAATCGTATTGCAGAGAGTATATTATTGTTGCTAGTTGGCAGTAGCGGCTTGTATAAGGCTGCACACCAGGTCTTCATCAATGTATCTACTTACATTACTTATATTACAAACAGACTGTGTAATGTGTTAAGGGCGCTTAAGTACACTTAAATATCTTGTGATTTTCCACTATTAACATGTGGATGTACCTAAACCTCTTGACAGATATATATATATATATATATATATATATATATATATATATATATATATATATATATATTTAATTAAATTATTGTACAAGTAAGCATAAAAACATAACCCTTCCAGCCCTATTCACTTCTATAATATAAGTTAGCACTACTATAGTTCACGTATGTACGCGTCTAGTGTTTTGAAAGGGAGAAGGATTGCACATTTCTACACCCGTTCCCATGTATTAGCCAACGCGTATGTGACTTTCGGTCATTGCCTGCTAATAAGGGGTTTAGCCGCAAAAAGTTTGCTTAATAAATCTGAGACAGTATTTACAGCCCTAACTTTTACTAGATAATTAAAAATGAAGGGTCCCACATGCCCTTGCTCCCGACATGTTTCTCCGGTTCCTCCGGCTTTTTCGAAGACAGGGTGCCGCGGCATTGGCGGCTTTTTGTGACGTCTTACCACGCCTATTGTTTAGTATTGGCAAATCCGATCCAGTCTGTATCTGGTGCATCACTGCACTTTGGATCATAATGTGATTATGTTAGTTATCGGCAGTTGCAGCCTGGAATATCACAATCTATATTTTGAAGTTTATATATATATATATATATATATATATATATATATATATATATATATATATATAAAAACAACTTATTACGTTATTTTGGAATATAATTCCGGTAAGTGTGATATCTTATACATAGAATCTTGATGGTCAATAGTAGGTGTATGTATGGTTCCATATTTTGATTCCATCAATATGCTTATTAAATATTTTATTATAGAATGAGACACCCTGAGTGTGTTATATTTACTTTGCTCTTCTGGGTAAAGTCTCCCTAAGGGTGATATGGGGCAAACCAGGCATAGATTCCTTGCTCCTTCTTTGTTCCTGGCAGATTGCTTCTCTTTCTGAATGTATTAGGATCTTTACATGTAAACATTCATTGTAGTCTACTTGTGTTACCTATAATCTGCAAAAATGTGTTTCCAGCTTTACCTATTCATATGTATGTAGCTGATTGATTAATTCTTGCTCATCCCTACATACTTTAGAAAATGATCTGCATTGAATAATGTAGGAACTGGAAGTGGCTGGTGAGGCCTTTTAATTAATTTGTCTTTTTCTTTTCACTTTTCAGTCAGCATAACAAATGCTGTACAATTAATTAAAAATGTAATGAAATTGCGTGCAATTTGCTAAGCATTAGTTCACCTTCCCATAGATACATATGTTAGGTTTTTATAAATCTTTTATTTACCTTTACAGTTTCCAGTAAAAATAGCTTATAAATGAAAAGGTCATCTTTGTATAACATCCCACACTTTGTGCAAACAAGGAGGAATGAGTTGTACATCCATACAATATTACTTACAACCAACAATTTTCAGAGAGGAGTCTCCACGCCCATTCACCTCTGCCATCTGGATTAATTACTGCTTTTACAATTTGCTAATACTATTACAATCACATTACAAATAGAGAGGCATACGATGCTTCAGACTTGCAGTGCCATGATATACTTCTGCAGTTGAGGTGATAGTGTCTTCTCCACAAAGTAATTCCAGAACAATCAAGTAATCCCAGTTGCTATTGCAATATTACAATTTCATTTTTTTTCTGTCATTCAAGCTCTCCCCTCCATGTTCCTAACCATCCAGCATTTTGCAGCATGATGCCAGTCTTAAAGCTCTGTAACATTTACACCCCCCCCCCTTGTTTTTTCTTACCTTTTTATACTCTGGTTTTACATAATAGAATTGTGAACCACGTCTACCCACCCATAAATAATTAGTCTCACATTCAGGCAGATCAGACAGACAACCATACATCCTCTGGGGCAGGGATGGGAAAACTTGGCCCTCCAGATGTTTCAGAACTACATTTCCCATGATGCTCAACTGGACTTCAGAGTGCCTAAGCATCATGGTAGTCCTGAAACATCAGGAGTGCCAAGGTTCCCTATCCCTGCTCTGGGGGAAAGCTTGGAGTGTGTGCTGCTCCAGTGTATCTCATGGAAGCAATTAAACTCCTCTTTTAGTGTAAAAAAAACTGCTTTGTTTTGTTGTTGTTGTTTTTTTACAAGCCCATAAGATCTTATTTTGAATTTGTTAGAATTGCTCTTTTTATACATAGTTAACATTATTTAACCATAACTGAGATATTCACAACACTCTTAATCTTCTTGTCTAGACTTGCATGACCTTATAATTTGTTTCCTTTTGCAGGTGACTTGCCAGCCAAACCCACGGGGGCCCTGTGTGCTGACTATAAAAAGTAACACGTGTTATTGCTGCGATCTTTATAATTGTGGAAGGTGGGTGACCTTTCTGAAAGTGTGATCGCATTTCCATGAATTATGCAATTCTCGTAGGAAAAACAGACTGAATCAAACACATACATAGAGATAAAAAGATGCTGATAATAAATGTATACGTTTGAAATAGTTCTGACAGTTTAGATGTCCTGTCCAGGGTTTGCCAAGCTAAGGTTGTTGTACAACAGTGCAGGCTTTCTGTATGTTTTATTTGACTCCAGGTTATATAAGGTTTGTGTTTAAACTATAATGGTATTTTGTAGCACTATCACTGCATGCATCCCTAAGTTGCTTATGTGCAGTGCTTGGCTGCATAATTTTATAGTGAAGTATCTGGCGTGCTGATTGGTGTCTAAATGAAGTCAGCAAGCGCTACCCAGGTGCTGAACCAAAAATGGCACAGCTCCTAAGCTTACATTCTTGCTTTTTTAAATAAAGATACCAAGAGAACAAAGAAAAATAAAACAATAAAGATAATAGGAGTAAATTAGAAAGTTGCTTGAAATTGCATGCTCTATCCGAATCACAAACGTTTCATTTTGACTAGACTATCCCTTTAAGCACCTCTTGTATTTGTGTAAAAATTGTGCTTTGTCCCACGTTCCCTGGAGAGGCCAAATGCAAATTATGTATCCTAGGTTTTCTAATAAATGCAGCAAACCAGTAGCTGGATTAGACAATTTCCAGCATTATGGGGAAACAAACGTGTTACACAATTTGCTTTTCAGCTTCTCTAGGGAGTGTGGGGCAAGCACAATTTCTATACAAAAGCAAACATGTATTTAATGTACCTTTCCATGTGATTAATAATCTTCAGATAGAAGTGAATTACAAATTAGGAAAAGCTACATTCAGACATTCAGTCACAATAATATGTATTCATTCTTCTTTTAATGACAGGATTGGGATTTCTAGTATTTATTATGAGTACATGGATGTAAATAGCTGCCAAGATGTTGTTCATCTCTATCACCTGCTCTGGTCGGTAACTATATTAAACATTATGGGCCTCTTCCTTGGAATAATTACAGCTGCTGTTCTCGGTGGATTCAAGGATATGGTGAGGTTCAAACTTTTTTGAGCAACAAACCGTGAACATATTGGCCTATTTGTCACTACTCTACATTATGACATAGGTGCAAATAGTGGGAAATGTATACAGCGGGAAGATAATACATAGAATGATAAAATGAGTAGATTTGTCTTGTATAAAACAAATTATGTCTTCAGAAGCAATAAACAACACTGCCAGCTCCCTGAACAAGCATACGGCTAGATTACAAGTTTTGTTGGTAAACATTTGCGGAGCTAACGCTCCTTTTTTTTCCAGCGCTCACTTTAAACAACGCTGGTATTACAAGTTTTCTGAATGGCTGCGTTAGCCTCAGAAAAGTGAGTATTGAGCAAAATTTAGCTCCACTTCTCACTGTAATACCAGCGTTGCTTACGGTAGTGGTAAGATGGAAAAAAAACAGCGTTCAGCTCCTAATGCAGCCCCATTGTTTCCTATGGGGAAAAACTTTCTAGGACCCTAACATGAACCCCGAGTCTAAACACCCCTAACCTTACACTTATTAACCTCTAATCTGCTGCCCCCAACATCGTCGCCACCTGCATTATACTATTAACCCCTAATCTGCCGCTCCGGACACCGCCACCACCTACATTATCCCTATGAACCCCTAATCTGCTGCCCCTAACATCGCCGACACCTATATTATATTTATTAACCCCTAATCTGCCGCCCCCAACGTCGCCGCCACCTACCTACAATTATTAACCCCTAATCTGCCGACCGGACATCGCCGCCACTATAATAAATGTATTAACCCCTAAACCGCCGCACTCCCGCCTCGCAAACACTATAATACATTTTATTAACCCCTAATCTGCCCTCCCTAACATCGCCGCTACTATAATAAAGTTATTAACCCCTAAACCTAAGTCTAACCCTAACACCCCCCTAAATTAAATATAATTTAAATAAATCTAAATAAAATTACTATAATTAAATACATTAATCCTATTTAAAACTAAATACTTAGCTATAAAATAAACCCTAATATAGCTACAATATAACTAATAGTTACATTGTAGCTATTTTAGGATTTATATTTATTTTACAGGCAACTTTGTATTTATTTTAACTAGGTACAATAGCTATTAAATAGTTAATAACTATTTAATAGCTACCTAGTTAAAATAATTACAAAATTACCTGTAAAATAAACCCTAACCTAAGTTACAAATACACCTAACACTACACTATCAATAAATTAATTAAATAAATTAACTACAATTATCTAACATAAAATACAATTAAATAAACTAAACTATATTACAAAAAAAACCCAAACACTAAATTACAAAAAATAAAGAAATATTACAAGAATTTTAATCTAATTACACCTAATCTAAGCCCCCTAATAAAATAAAAAAAGCCCCCCAAAATAAGAAAATTCCCTACCCTATACTAAATTACAAAAGTAATCCGCTCTTTTACCAGCCCTTAAAAGGGGGGGGGGGGGAAATTGCCCCAAAGTAATCAGCTCTTTTACCTGTAAAAAAAAATACAAGACCCCCCCAACATTAAAACCCACCACCCACACACCCCTACTCTAAAACCCACCCAATTCCCCCTTAAAAAAAACTAACACTAACCCCCTGAAGATCACCCTACCTTGAGCGGTGTTCACCCAGCCAGGCCGAATTCTTCATCCAATCCGGGCGATGTGGTTCTCCATCCGGCAGAAGTCTTCATCCAAGCGGGGCAGAAGAGGTCCTCCATCCGGCAGAAGTCTTCATCCAAGCGGGGCAGAAGAGGTCCTCCATCCGGCAGAAGTCTTCATCCATCCGCGGCTCCATCTTCAAGACCTCCTCGGCCGACGGACTAACGACGAATGAAGGTTCCTTTAAATGACGTAATCCAAGATGGCGTCCCTCGAATTCCGATTGGCTGATAGGATTCTATCAGCCAATTGGAATTAAGGTAGGAAAAATCTGATTGGCTGATTCAATCAGCCAATCGGATTGACCTTGCATTCTATTGGCTGATCGGAATCAGCCAATCAGATTTTTCCTACCTTAATTCCAATTGGCTGATAGAATCCTATCAGCCAATTGGAATTAAGGTAGGAAAAATCTGATTGGCTGATTCAATCAGCCAATCGGATTGACCTCGCATTCTATTGGCTGATCGGAATCAGCCAATCAGATTTTTCCTACCTTAATTCCGATTGGCTGATAGAATCCTATCAGCCAATCGGAATTTGAGGGACACCATCTTGGTTCCTTTAAAAGGTTCCTTTAAATGACGAAATCCAAGATGGCGTCCCTCGAATTCCGATTGGCTGATAGGATTCTATCAGCCAATTGGAATTAAGTTAGGAAAAATCTGATTGGCTGGTTCAATCAGCCAATCGGATTGACCTTGCATTCTATTGGCTGATCGGAATCAGCCAATCAGATTTTTCCAACCTTAATTCCAATTGGCTGATAGAATCCTATCAGCCAATTGGAATTAAGGTAGGAAAAATCTGATTGGCTGATTCAATCAGCCAATCGGATTGACCTTGCATTCTATTGGCTGATCGGAATCAGCCAATCAGATTTTTCCTACCTTAATTCTGATTGGCTGATAGAATCCTATCAGCCAATCGGAATTCGAGGGACGCCATCTTGGATGACGTCATTTAAAGGAACCTTCATTCGTCGTTAGTCCGTCGGCCGAGGAGGATGTTCCGCGTCGGAGGTCTTGAAGATGGAGCCGCGGATGGATGAAGACTTATGCCGGATGGAGGACCTCTTCTGCCCCGCTTGGATGAAGACTTCTGCCGGATGGAGGACCACATCGTCCGGATTGGATGAAGAATTCAGCCCGGCTGGGTGAACACGGCTCAAGGTAGGTGTGTTAGGTTTTTTTAAGGGGGGATTGGGTGGGTTTTAGAGTAGGGGTGTGTGGGTGGTGGGTTTTAATGTTGGGGGGATCTTGTATTTTTTTTTACAGGTAAAAGAGCTGATTACTTTGGGGCAATGCCCCGCAAAAAGCCCTTTTAAGGGCTGGTAAAAGAGCTGATTACTTTTGTAATTTAGTATAGGGTAGGGAATTTTCTTATTTTGGGGGGCTTTTTTATTTTATTAGGGGGCTTATATTAGGTGTAATTAGATTAAAATTCTTGTAATATTTTTTTATTTTTTGTAATTTAGTGTTTGTTTGTTTTTGTAATATAGTTTAGTTTATTTAATTGTATTTTATGTTAGATTAATTGTAGTTAATTTATTTAATTAATTTATTGATAGTGTAGTGTTAGGTGTATTTGTAACTTAGGTTAGGATTTATTTTACAGGTAATTTTGTAATTATTTTAACTAGGTAGCTGTTAAATAGTTATTAACTATTTAATAGCTATTGTACCTAGTTAAAATAAATACAAAGTTGCCTGTAAAATAAATATAAATCCTAAAATAGCTACAATGTAACTATAAGTTATATTGTAGCTATATTAGGGTTTATTTTATAGGTAAGTATTTAGTTTTAAATAGGAGTAATGTATTTAATTATATTAATTTTATTTAGATTTATTTAAATTATATTTAACTTAGGGGGGTGTTAGGGTTAGACTTAGGTTTAGGGGTTAATAACTTTATTATAGTAGCGGCGACGTTGGGGGCGGCAGATTAGGGGTTAATAATTGTAGGTAGGTGGCGGCGATGTTAGGGATGGCAGATTAGGGGTTAATAAAATTTATTATAGAGTTTGCGAGGCGGGAGTGCAGCGGTTTAGGGGTTAATACATTTATTATAGTGGCGGTGATGTCCGGTCGGCAGATTAGGGGTTAAGAAGTGTAGGTAGGTTGCAGCGGCGTTGGGGTAGGCAGATTAGGGGTTAATAAATATAATTTAGGTGTCAGCGATGTTAGGGGCAGCAGATTAGGGGTTCATAAGTATAACGTAGGGTGTTAGTGTACTTTATAGCACTGTAGTTAAGAGCTTTATGTTCCGGCGTTAGCCCATAAAACTCTTAACTACTGACTTTTAAAGGCGGTAGGAGTCTTGGAGGTAGAGGCTGTACCGCTCACTTCTTCCAAGACTTGTAATACCAGTGTTAGGAAAATCCCATTAAAAAGATAGGATACGCAATTGACGTAAGGGGATTTGTGGTATGGAAAAGTCGCAGAAAAAAAGTGAGCGGTACACCTGTACCTCCCTGACTCGTAATACCAGCGGGCGTTAAAAAGCAGCGTTAGGACACCTTAACGCTGCTTTTTAAGGCTAACGCCAAACTCGTAATCTAGCCGATAGTGTTTGAATGCTGGTGCATGGCCCTCACAGGATATGTGTGTATGCCTTAGGGAAATCTGTAATAACTTACTAAAAGCATTTTTGCTACTGGACATATATTGCAAAAATAGTTATATTTTAAATTGAAATGCACCCATGCACATTTTATTTTTGACCATTCTATCCCTTTAAGGATTGGGAGTTGTTCTGCCCACCTACATATAGAAAGGAAAATTAAAAGCAACTTAGACATCTCAGGTCCACTGATTACATAAAGGACATAAAATGTAATTTAATTCCCCATAAAATGTTTTAATATGTGTAACAAACCTGGCCACAGAAGAGGAGATAGCTATACTCGGGCAAACAAAATGGCAGTTTAAATGCTTTTGCAAATTTACGGCTGGATTACGAGTTGTGCGTTAAGGTAAAAAAGCAGCGTTAACAGATCCTAACGCTGCTTGTTTACGCCCACTGGTATTACGAGTCTTGCAGGTATAGGGGAACCGCACACTTGTTTGGCCTTACCGCAAACCGACTTACGTAAAGTTCGTAAACCCTTTTTTCTATGGGACTTCCATAGCGCCGGTATTACAAGCTTGTCCTGGGAAGCCAAAACGTGAGCGGTACACCCTTTACCGTCAAGATTTCTAACGCATTTTAAAGTCAGTAGTTATGAGTTTTACACTACATCGCCATAGCATAAAACTCATAACTAAATGCTAAAAAGTACACTAACACCCATAAACTACCTATTAACCCCTAAACCGAGGCCCTCCCGCATTGCAAACACTAACATTAAATTATTAACCCCTAATCTGCCGCTCCCGACACCGCCGCCACTATAATAAACATATTAACCCCTAAACCGCCACACTCCCGTCTCGCAAACACTAGTTAAATATTATTAACCCCTAATCTGCCACCCCTAACATCGCCACCACCTACCTACATTTATTAACCCCTAATCTGCCGTCCCCAACGTCGCCACCACTATTCTACATTTATTAACCCTTTAAATTTAAGTCTAACCCTAACACCCCCTAACTTAAATATAATTTAAATAAATCTAAATAAAATTACTATCATTAACTAAATTATTCCTATTTAAAACTAAATACTTACCTATAAAATAAACCCTAAGCTAGCTACTATATAACTAATAGTTACATTGTAGCTAGTTTAGGGTTTATTTTTATTTCACAGGCAAGTTTGTATTTATTTTAACTAGGTAGAATAGTTACTAAGTAGTTATTAACTATTTAATAACTACCTAGCTAAAATAAATACAAATTGACCTGTAAAATAAAACCTAACCTATCTTACAATAACACCTAACACTACACTACAATTAAATAAATTACCTACATTAAATACAATTAAATAAATTAAATTAGCTAAATCACAAAAAAAAACAACACTAAATTACAGAAAATAAAAAACAAATAAATGATCAAATATTTAAACTAATTACACCTAATCTAAGAGCCCTATCAAAATAAAAAAGCCCCCCCAAAATAAAGAAAAACCCTAGCCTAAACTATCAATAGCCCTTAAATGGGCCTTTTGCAGGGCATTGCCCCAAAGAGATCAGCTCTTTTACTTGTAAAAAAAAATACAAACAACCACCCCAACAGTAAAACCCACCGCCCACACAACCAACCCCCCAAATAAAAAGCTAACTAAAAAAAACTAAGCTCCCCATTGCCCTGAAAAGGGCATTTGGATGGGCATTGCCCTTAAAAGGGCATTTAGCTCTATTGCTGCCCAAAGCCCTAACCTAAAAAATAAACCCACCCAATACACCCTTAAAAAATCCTAACACTAACCCTCGAAGATTCACTTACTGGGAGAAGTCTTCATCCAAATGGCAAGATGTCCTCAACGAAGCCGGCAGAAGTGGTCCTCCAGACGGGCAGAAGTGGTCCTCCAGACGGGCAGAAGTCTTCATCCAGACGGCATCTTCTATCTTCATCCTTCCGACGCGGAGCGGCTCCATCTTCAAGACATCCACTGCGGAGCATACTTTTTCAAATGACGTCTTCTTCGGAATGAATATCACTTTAAGTGACGTCATCCAAGATGGCATCCCTTAGATTCCGATTGGCTGATAGAATTCTATCAGCCAATCGGAATTAAGGTAGAAAAAAATCCTATTGGCTGATACAATCAGCCAATAGGATTGAGCTCGCCGGATGTCTTGAAGATGGAGCCGCTCCGCTTCGGAAGAATGAAGATAGAAGATGCCGTCTGGATGAAGACTTCTGCCCGTCTGGAGGACCACTTCTGCCGGTTTCGTTGAGGACATCTTGCCGCTTGGATGAAGACATCTCCCGGTAAGTGAATCTTCGGGGGTTAGTGTTAGGATTTTTTAAGGGTGTATTGGGTGGGTTTATTTTTTAGGTTAGGGCTTTGGGCAGCAATAGAGCTAAATGCCCTTTTAAGGGCAATGCCCATCCAAATGCCCTTTTCAGGGCAATGGGGAGCTTAGGTTTTTTTAGTTAGCTTTTTATTTGGGGGGTTGGTTGTGTGGGCGGTGGGTTTTACTGTTGGGGGGGTTGTATTTTTTTTTTACAGGTAAAAGAGCTGATTTCTTTAAGGCAATGCCCCGCAAAAGGCCCTTTTAAGGGCTATTGGTAGTTTAGTTTAGGCTAGGGTTTTTTTATTTTGGGGGGCTTTCTCTTGTAAGATGTATCGAGTCCACGGATTCATCCATACTTGTGGGATATTCTCCTTCCCAACAGGAAGTGGCAGAGAGAGCACCCACAGCATAGCTGTCTATATAGATCCTCCCTTATCTCCACCCCCCAGTCATTCACTCTGCCTGCTTAACTGCTAGGAAGGGCAAAGTGAATGTGGTGACAAAAATGTTTAGTTTTTATTTTCTCAAGCAAAAGTTTATTTTAAATGGTACCGGTGTGTACTATTTACTCTCTGGCTGAAAAGAGATGAAGATTTCTGCAGGGAGGATGATGATTTTAGCACTTTGTAACTAAAATCCACTGCTGTTCCCCATGAGGGAAGGGTAAGCTGTATTCAGAGACTTAGTAAGAATCCCAGCTTACATAAAGGGCTCATTAGTTACTGGTGACACTGATAAGGAAAAACGTTTTTATTATATTTGCAATAACGTTTTTTTGAGGGACTTTAAGGGGTCTTTGTGGCTTGTTTAAGGGTTATTAACCCACATGGCTAGTTTAGGAAACACTCTGTTGTGTTTCCTTTAGGCCCCATGACATCGAGTGAGGTGGGAGGGGCCTATTTTCATGCCTCAGTGTGTGTTTGAGGGCTGTAAAGAAGTTTTTTCCCCCACAAATCGTTCATAAAGGGCAGGTAAGCGCCACAGCAGAGCTATGGCAAGGCGCTGAACGTTTTTTACCGGTTTTTGACGTTTTGTCAATCCGGTTTTTACATTAAGGGGTTAATTGTTTATTTGCATAGCTGTGCAAAGTTACTAAGGCTTTATGATGCTACTGTAAAAATTTCGTTGAGTTTACTGCTTTTTACACTGTTTTGCAGAGTTTGTGCAGCTTTTTTCTCTTAAAGGCACAGTACCGTTTATTTTTTTCTTTCTAAGTATTATTTACTTTGAATAAAGTGTTTTCCAAGCTTGCTTGTTTCATTACTAGCCTGTTTAACATGTCTGACACTAAGGAAAATCCTTGTTTAATGTGTTTGGAAGCCATTGTGGAACCCCCTCTTAGAATGTGTCCCACTTGCACTGATATGTCTAAAATTATAAAGAGCATATTTTAGCAATGAAAAATATAGTAATAGATGATTCTCAGACAGAAGGAAATGAGTTTTTGACATCTAGCTCTCCCCAAGTGTCACAACCAGTAACGCCCGCACAAGTGACGCCAAGTACCTCTAATGCGTCAAATTCATTTACTTTACAAGACATGGCCACAGTTATGAATAAAACCCTCACAGAGGTTTTTTCTAAACTGCCTGGTTTACAAGGAAAGCGTGACAGTTCTGCAGCTCTGGGTTAAGTAAAGCTGAGCAGTCTGACGCTTTAGTAGCCGTATCTGATATACCCTCACAATGTTCTGAAGTAGGGGTAAGGGATTTGTTATCTGAGGGAGAAATTTCGGATTCAGGAAAGACGCTCCCTCAGACAGATTCTGACATGACGGCCTTTAAATTTAAGCTTGAACACCTCCGCTTATTGCTCAGGGAGGTATTAGCGACTCTAGATGATTGTGACCCCATAGTGGTTCCAGAGAAATTGTGTAAAATGGACAAATACTTAGAGGTTCCTGTTTACACTGATGTTTTTCCAGTCCCTAAGAGGATTGTGAATATTGCTACTAAGGAGTGGGATAAACCAGGTATTCCGTTTGCTCCCCCTCCTGTTTTTAAGAAAATGTTTCCCATATCTGACACCATGCGGGACTCATGGCAGACGGTTCCTAAGGTGGAGAGAGCTATTTCTACTCTATCTAAATGTACAACTATACCTATCGAAGACAGTTGTGCTTTCAAAGATCCTATGGATAAAAAATTAGAGGGTCTCCTGAAGAAAATTTTTGTTCATCAAGGTTTTCTTCTCCAACCTATTGCGTGCATTGTTCCTGTAACTACTGCAGCTGCTTTCTGGTTCAATGCTCTAGAAGAGGCTCTTCAGATGGAGACTCCATTAGAGGATATTATGGATAGAATTAAGGCTCTTAAGTTGGCTAATTCTTTCATTACAGATGCCGCTTTCCAACTGGCTAAGTTAGCGGCAAAGAATTCAGGTTTTGCCATTTTAGCACGCAGGGTGTTATGGCTTAAGTCCTGGTCTGCTGATGTATCATCAAAATCTAAACTTTTGAACATCCCTTTCAAAGGAAAGACCCTATTCGGGCCTGAACTGAAAGAGATTATTTCAGACATCACTGGAGGGAAAGGCCATGCTCTCCCTCAGGATAAGACAAATAAATTGAGGACCAAACAAAATAATTTTCGTTCCTTTCGGAATTTCAAGGGTGGTCCCGCTTCAGCTTCCCCTGCTGCAAAGCAAGAGGGGAATTTTGCCCAATCCAAGTCAGTCTGGAGACCTAACCAGGCTTGGAATAAGAGCAAACAGGCCAAGAAGCCTGCAGCTGCCTCCAAGACAGCATGAAGGGGTAGCCCCCGATCCGGGACCAGATCTAGTAGGGGGCAGACTCTCTCTCTTCGCTCAGGCTTGGGCAAGAGATGTCCACGATTCCTGGGCTTTAGAAATTGTGTCCCAGGGATATCTTCTGGACTTCAAAGACTCTCCCCCAAGGGGGAGGTTTCACACTTCTCAATTGTCTGCAAACCAGACAAAGAGAGAGGCGTTCTTACGCTGTGTAGAAGACCTACATACCATGGGAGTGATCCGCCCAGTTCCAAAAGCGGAACAAGGGCTAGGGTTTTACTCAAATCTGTTTGTGGTTCCCAAAAAAGAGGGAACTTTCAGACCAATCTTGGATCTCAAAATTCTAAACAAGTTCCTCAGAGTACCATCATTCAAGATGGAGACTATTCGGACTATTCTACCTCTGATCCAGGAGGATCAATATATGACTACCGTGGACTTAAAGGATGCGTATCTACACATCCCTATTCACAGAGATCATCATAAATTCCTCAGATTCGCCTTTCTGGACAGGCATTACCAGTTTGTGGCCCTTCCTTTCGGGTTGGCCACGGCTCCCAGAATTTTCACAAAGGTGCTAGGGTCCCTTTTGGTGGTTCCAAGGCCGCGGGGCATAGCAGTGGCGCCTTATCTAGATGACATCTTAATTCAGGCGTCGAATTTCCAACTAGCCAAGTCTCACACGGACATCGTGTTGGTTTTTCTGAGATCTCACGGGTGGAAGGTGAACATAAAAAAGAGTTCTCTCTTCCCTCTTACAAGAGTTTCCTTTCTAGGGACTCTGATAGACTCGGTAGAAATTTTTTTATTTCTGACGGAGGTCAGAAAATCAAAACTCTTAACCACTTGCCGAGCTCTTCATTCCATTCCTCGGCCATCAGTGGCTCAGTGAATGGAGATAATCGAACTCATGGTAGCGGCAATGGACATAGTTCCTTTTGCCCGCCTACACCTCAGACCACTGCAACTATGCATGCTCAAACAGTGGAATGGGGATTATGCAGATTTATCTCCTCAACTGCATCTGGACTAGGAGACCAGAGATTCTCTTCTCTGGTGGTTGTCTCAGGACCACCTGTCTCAGGGAATGTGTTTCCACAGGCCAGAGTGGCTCATAGTAACGACAGATGCCAGCCTGTTAGGCTGGGGTGCAGTCTGGAACTCCCTGAAAGCACAGGGCTTATGGTCTCAGGAGGAAACTCTCCTCCCGATAAACATTCTAGAACTGAGAGCGATATTCAATGCGCTTCAGGCGTGGCCCCAGCTTGCTGCGGTCAAATTCATCAGATTTCAGTCGGACAACATCACGACTGTAGCTTATATCAATCATCAAGGAGGAACACAGAGTTCTCTAGCGATGATGGAGGTAACCAAAATAATCTGATGGGCGGAGGATCACTCTTGCCATCTCTCAGCAATCCATATCCCAGGAGTAGAGAACTGGGAGGCGGATTTCCTAAGTCGTCAGACTTTTCATCCGGGGGAGTGGGAGCTCCATCCGGAGGTATTTGCCCAGCTGACTCAGCTATGGGGCACACCAGAATTGGATCTGATAGCGTCCCGTCAGAATGCCAAACTTCCTCGTTACGGGTCCAGGTCCCGGGATCCCCAGGCGGTACTGATAGATGCTCTAGCAGTGCCCTGGTCCTTCAATCTGGCCTATGTATTTCCACCGTTTCCTCTCCTCCCAGGTCTGGTTGCCAGAATCAAGCAGGAGAGAGCTTCGGTGATTCTAATAGCACCTGCGTGGCCACGCAGGACTTGGTATGCAGACCTAGTGGACATGTCATCAGTTCCACCGTGGACTCTGCCAGTGAGGCAGGCCCTTCTAATCCAAGGTCCATTCACGCATCCAAATCTAATTTCTCTGCGTCTGACTGCTTGGAGATTGAACGCCTGATTCTATGAAAGCATGGTTTCTCTGAGTCGGTCATTGATACCCTGATTCAAGCTAGAAAGCCTGTCACCAGGAAGATCTATCATAAGATTTGGCGCAAATATTTTTATTGGTGTGTATCCAAGGGTTACTCATGGAGTAAGATTAGGATTCCTAGAATATTGTCCTTTCTCCAAGAAGGATTGGAGAAGGGATTATCAGCTAGTTCCTTAAGAGGACAAATATCGGCTTTGTCTATTCTTTTACACAAACGTCTGGCCGATGTCCCAGACGTTCAAGCCTTTAGTCAGGCCTTGGTTAGGATCAAGCCTGTATTTAAACCTGTTGCTCCGCCATGGAGCCTAAACTTAGTTCTTAAAGTTCTTCAAGGGGTTCCGTTTGAACCTATGCATTCCATAGATATTAAGCTTCTATCTTGGAAAGTTTTGTTTTTAGTAGCTATCTCTTCGGCTCGAAGAGTTTCTGAGTTATCTGCTTTACAGTTAGATTCACCTTACCTTGTTTTCCATGCAGATAAGGTGGTTTTGCGTACCAAACCTGGGTTTCTTCCTAAGGTTGTTTCTAATAGGAATATCAATCAGGAGATTGTTGTTCCTTCACTGTGTCCTAATCCTTCATCAAAGAAGGAACGTCTGTTGCACAATCTTGATGTGGTTCGTGCTTTAAAGTTCTACTTACAAGCAACTAAAGATTTCCGTCAAACATCTTCATTGTTTGTTGTTTATTCTGGTAAACGGAAAGGTCAAAAGGCTACGGCTACCTCTCTTTCCTTTTGGTTGTAAAGCATCATCCGTTTGGCTTATGAGACTGCTGGCCAGCAGCCTCCTGAAAGAATTATTGCTCATTCTACTAGAGCAGTGGCTTCCACATGGGCTTTTAAAAATGAGGCTTCTGTTGAACAGATTTGTAAGGCGGCGACTTGGTCTTCGCTTCATACTTTTTCCAAATTTTACAAATATACGATACTTTTGCTTCTTCGGAGGCTATTTTTGGGAGAAAGGTTCTACAAGCAGTGGTGCCTTCCATTTAAGGTACCCGTCTTGTCCCTCCCTTCATCCGTGTCCTAAAGCTTTGGTATTGGTATCCCACAAGTATGGATGAATCTGTGGACTCACCAAATCTTACAAGAGAAAACAGAATTTATGCTTACCTGATAAATTTCTTTCTCTTGTGATCTATCGAGTCCACAGCCCGCCCTGTCTATTTAAGACAGGTAGTATATTTTTCTTTAAAAAACTTCAGTCACCACTGCATCCTATGGTTTCTCCTTTTTCTTCCTAGCCTTCGGTAGAATGACTGGGGGGTGGAGCTAAGGGAGGAGCTATATAGACAGCTCTGCCACTTCCTGTTGGGAAGGAGAATATCCCACAAGTATGGATGAATCCGTGGACTCGATACATCACAAGAGAGAGAAATTTATCAGGTAAGCATAAATTCAGTTTTTTTATTTTGATTGGGCTATTAGATTAGGTGTAATTAGTTTAAAAGATCTGTAATTTGTTTTTATTTTCTGTAATTTAGTGTTTTGTTTTTTTTGGTGATTTATTTAATTGTTTTTAATGTAGGTAATTTATTTAATTGTAGTTTAGTGTTAGGTGTTATTGTAAAATACTGTAGGTTAGGTTTTATTTTACAGGTCAATTTGTATTTATTTTAGCTAGGTAGTTATTAAATAGTTAATAACTATTTACTAACTATTCTACCTAGTTAAAATAAATACAAACTTGCCTGTAAAATAAAAATAAACCCTAAGCTAGCTACAATGTAACTATTAGTTATATTGTAGCTAGTTTAGGGTTTATTTTATAGGTAAGTATTTATTTTAAAATAGGAATAATTTAGTTAATATTAATTTTTATTTAGCTTTATTTAAATTATATTTAAGTTAGGGGGTGTTAGGGTTAGCCTTAGATTTAGGGGTTAATACATTTAATATAGTGGCGGCGACGTTGGGGGCGGCAGATTAGGGGTTAATAAATGTAGGTAGGTTGCAGCGACATTGGGGGAGGGAGATTAGGGGTTAATAAATATAATGTAGGTGTCGGCGATTTTGGGGGCAGCAGATTAGGGATTAATAAGTATAATGTAGGTGGCGGCGATGTCCGGAGCGGCATATTAGGGGTTAATAAGTATAATGTAGGTGTCGGCAATGTCGGGGGCGGCAGATTTGAGGTTAATAAGTGTAAGATTACGGGTGTTTAGACTCGGGGTTCATGTTAGGGTGTTAGGTGTAAACATAAATTTCGTTTCCCCATAGGAATCAATGGGTCTGCGTTACGGAGCTTTACACTGCTTTTTGACTTTTTTTCAGCCGGCTCTCCCCATTGATATTGATGTGGAAATCGTGCACAAACATGTATAACCTGCTCTAGGGCTGACTTAAGCAGCGCTGGTATTGAAGTGCGGTATGGAGCTCAATTTTGCTCTACGCTCACTTCTTACCTTTTAACGCCGGGTTTGTAAAAACCTGTAATACCAGCGCTGTAGGAAAGTGAGTGGTGAGAAAAAACTTGCAATCTAGGCTTTAGTTTGTATACATATATACAGTGCTTAACTCTTGGTGTTTAATACTACTATTATAATAATTCTTATTGTAATTTATTTGTAAAGTGATGCCTAATTCCATATTCCTAGTATACTATGCATATATATATATACACTGTATATAGAAATGAATTTGTTTCCCATTATGGAAATGACAAATAATTGCTATGTGAATCCACTTTAACTTCACAAAGTATATACTGTATGTAATAATAAACTACTAAAAAAAAAAAAACTAAAAGTATACAACCTATTCTGCTGTTGGCTTCCAACAACTGCTTTATGCATTTACAGAACTTTTATGCATTTACAGAACTCCAATATGTCACAGGTTTTTCACAATCTCTTTTTTTGGGTTGGTCTTTGGTTATTCTGCAACATGGAAGAGACAAAAACCAATGTGCCTATCCAAATAAATTTTTTTTCAAGTATGCTTAAATGTAAAAGAAAAGCTCTGTATATTTTCATTTCAGCAGTAAACCTCCTTCAGGATGAATATAAATACTCACGACCTTGTAGTGTAAACTCTATATTTACAGTATTTCTTCTATTTCTCACAGGCCTGGAATGCTATTCAGTTTTAATTGTACAAACAAGTTCTCTTGTTCTAGTCCTCCAATATAACCTGCGGGTAAAAGTCCCCTCATTTAAAGACCTTGGATATTCTGTCCCAGCTGGAGAAGAATATGGCAATTTAGGCAACAAACGAGCCCCACATGAAGACAAAAAGTAACCGCCATCCAGAATCCTTTAGATGTGGTGTTCTGAGTGGCATTTGATAAATCGGCCCCGTAGTCTTCAAAAAAATAAATAAATGTTCATTGTTTACTGTTGTCTGGTATAATAAAGTTGTGTTTGCCCTTGCAGAGCCCTAGCATACAAGCCATCAGCTGCGTGGAGGAGACCCCCCGCCCTACAGTGCAATACAACACAAGACCTCCTGTGCCGTCTTACAACACATACTACCACAGCACTCCACACCTGCCACCGTATACTGCCTATGACTTACAGGTATTGTAACACTATGGGACATTATTCACAATGAATGAAGATTATAATATTAATAAAGATTATGGAGAAAGGGGATTTAAGGGACATTGCAGATACGATTGGAATACACACGGGTGCATTTCCGTTTTGAATAGCATTTTTGCAGCATGCATGTATTAGTAGAAATGCTTCTAGTAAAAGCTATAGCGATTATAAGAGTGTATGTAAGTATGCTCTGTGCACCAGCATTTTATACACAGCACTTGCTCAGTGAGTCTAAGGTGCTTGTATCATCTGGTAATCACTTAATTTGCTAATTCCTGAGATGATACAAGTCTTATTGACTCTCTGAGCGGCTGCAGTATTTAAAATGCTGGTGCACTGAGAATATCTAGCAATTCTTCACATGCACGTGCAGAGAAATATGTTAACAGTAAAACAGTGATGACTTTTACTAGAAGCATTTTTGCCAATAACACGGCTTGCATTGGATGCAGCAGGTTACATTTACGCACACAAGAATGGTTTGGTTAGAGGGATTCTGAATTTTTCTAACGTATACAACTACAATATTTGTATATTTTCTATTCTCGGCTGCAGATGCTCAGCTACACTGTAATTATTATTGAATGTGTGGCTAACTGTTAATGGAGATTGGCACATGTTTTAAATGCATTCTTTTTATGGAACAAAGTAAAAAAATTAATATAAAGGTTTTTTCCCCCCATATATATCTGTCCTAATTAGATCTACATATTTGTTTTAGGTTTGAGACAATTTGTCCTACATTTACTAAAGTTTCAAGTAGCTAAAGAAAGACATTTATGTGCTTACAGATATTTTGCTGCTGGAGTGGTATCTCAGAGGACATCAGAGCTGACTTTCATATTTGTTAGGCAATCCAGTTTACGTATAAATCACAGATACAGATTACAGAATTGAGTATTTTGTTTCCTTTAAACTGTTATTTGATTTGTATTGCTGGTCTCAATACAATTGTTTGACTTATATTTACATGCATACAGCAGTTTCATTCAAATAAGCGATGCTGGGGAGGAACTGTAATTTCATTCATATGTTTTGTTTCCTTCCAGCATTCCAATATCTTTCCGGCTTCTACCCCATCTGGGTTATCAGATGATCCAAATTCTACATCACAGTCTGCGTCTAGCTTCATGTGGCCATCAAATGCACCCCCTCGCTATTCACCTCCCTACTTCCCACCAGATGAAAAGCCACCTCCTTATACACCGTGACAGTCATGGACAACTCAATTCTACAAAATGTTCAGGCAAATGCTGGCCAAAAGATGCAGATTTTTATACCTGAATCATATACAAATAAGCAAAACAAATGTATGGACTAAGAGAAGGATATATAAATAACCGCTGCCAAAACTTTTAGAAATGTGTGATTTCACTTGAGTGTGCTAGAAAACCAAGCTTGATTAGAATTTCTGGGGGTTCCAAGTAAGACAAAAAGCTGGAGCCCCTAAACTTACACAAATACTCCATTACTTATTTATCCATGCTTTACCTTTACCTTACAACGCTACACCCTGTTTACATATACAAATATTTTATGGTGAGGATGAACAACTATGTTTTCACACTGAGGCTCTGGTTAACTATGCGGATCATGGATACTTCTATATACTAGGTAGGACTCTAAAATGTGACTTCATTTTAATTTCTTTATTTTTATTAAGATAGGGCATCTCTAGGGAGGTATATAGGCTGTCTTGGTAGTTAAATTAAGGCTAATATTGGCGTACACAACACAGCAAAAAAGCTTTCCATGTAAAGCAATGGTAAGTTAAATTTACCCTTTGTGTTCAGTACTCCAAATCATATACCTGGAGAGTATTAAATCTCTTTCTTACCTCTAAGAGCCAGAAGTAAATACTCCTAGTTTATTTATGCACAGCAACAATACCTACTCCTTACACTTTGTTGTAATATTAGATACAAATATTAAACACAATAATTTAGTGGTTGTGAGCCCAACCCCTGCCCCCCCTCATACAAACTTTGTGTTATGTGGTGATGATTTAAATAAAATAAACAAGTCTGTATGATGGGCCTTTATATACCCCATGATATTTACCCCTCTTTCCAGGTATGTTCATGTGATTGCCACCATAAAACATGGGGGTCGATCAACAGCCGTATCTAATGTTTTTCTACATAAAACCACCATTAAAGTCTGTGGAGATTCTTTGTAGATAAATAATTTGATAAACTTTTCTAATGGATTGTGATCTGCCCCATAGTGTTTTGTGGTACTCCAATTTCCAACTCAAACTCAACTTACCCACTAAAAATGCTATTTTATATTTTTTAGCCTACATTATACAGTTGATCATTTGTGAGGCCTAGTACTATTTTCCCACCTTTATATGGAAATTAAACCTTCAAATTTAGCATGATCCATATCACAGCTCAGATTAAGGATGGCTCACTAAGCATTTACTCTCATTAAAGGGACATTAAACTGCTGGGCACAACTGCTTTACTCACCATACTATTGTTTTTCCTCTTGAGACTGCAGCTGTATTCAAAGCCGTTCTCTTATTTTAACCCTTTACTAGTGCTGGTTAGTGAAACTCTGCATCTTCACACTGGGTGCCACCATCTTGGAGTTGAAGCATTCATGCACTGTGATAGAAGTAGCGCACATTAACAGATCTGTGATATCTTCTTGACAAGCATTTCTGTGCACTTCAGTTAAGATTGCACAATACAGAACGGGAGCTGTATGTTTTGCAGTGGCTGCATTTCTCTATATTATTCCTGAGGGCTTTTTATATTTGTTATGTAACTTTTAAACTGTGTAAAAAACAAACTGGAAATATGTGAAGCTTCTTTTGTGCAAGATAATCCAAAGTGCAAGGTACACAGTATCATCACAGATTTGTGTATTTCTATCACAGGATGCAACAATACATGAGCTACAAGATGGCGGCACCCAGTATAAAATGCAGAGCTTTAACAACTGGCTTCTGTAATGAGTCAAAAGAGGAGAAAGGCTTTAACCCTTTAAGGACACAGCTTTCAGTTTGCTCAATTGTTTTAAGACGGAAATATTCCGTCATATGTCCTTAAGAGGTTAAACAAAGCTGCAGGTACAGGAGGGAAAACACTACATGGTGAGTAGTAACCAACCTACTGTAGTTGTACTCAGCAGTTTCATGCCCCTAAAAGGGCCGTTATATTGCAAAAATTCCATGCCCTAATTTGTTAGAATTTGCAATTTTAGTACTAGCAACACTGTAAGTCTATATGTATAACCTCTGCAGATGGGTTAAACACAAAGTTAAAGTTGTGTTGAGACCGAGGGTTAAACACACAGACTTGTGAGGTCACTAGTGCTACAATAACGTGCTCTAATGAATTAGAACTTGTCGTTTTTGCACTATAACGGCCCTTTAATTAACCAAAGTGGTACCACAAATTGATTAACTCTTATCTTGATCAAATAGATGTCAGGCTGCTCTATATGCTCTATATTGTGTCTTCAAACAAGCTAGTGTATAATTATATGGTATTGTTATGTCGTTATATTATTTCTGTATTACGATTTTTTTCCTTTAATTGTGGTAGACTTTGAGGAAAAAAGCTCTATAAGAATTAAAAAAAAAACCCCTCTATTATTGAAATTTGAGATGGATAATGTCTAACTCATATTACCACTCAACCAAAGATAAGTGAGTAGTGTGAGTTACACCAGAAAGTACAATACAATACCTATCAATGCCATAATAAACATATAATAAAGTGGTTATAGTATCTTCTAAAATAGATGCCCTTTAGCAAATAAGGACTAAGGGGCCGATTTATCAACTGTCTGTCCGACTTGATCCGCTTAGCGGATCATGTCCGACAGACATCGCTGAATGCCAACAGCATAGCTTGTCAGCATTTAACATTGCACAAGCAGTTCTGGTGAACTGCTTGTGCAATGTCGCTCCCTGCAGATTCAGGGCCAATCGGCCGCTAGCAGGGGGTGTCAATCAACCCGATCGTATAGGATTGGGCGGATTGATGTCCGCAGCCTCAGAGCAGGTGGTCGAGTTAAGGATCAGCGGTCTTAAGACCGCTGCTTCTTAACTGCTGTTTACGGCGGAAGGCTTGCACGGAATCAGGGGCCAATTATTCTCCAAAAAAAATGTTCTCTCCCATCACTGCTCCTACACTGCAAGAGGATATCATGCAACATCTGTGCCTCGTACAACTATGAAATTGATGCATCATTATTTAATGAATATCACTGTGATTACCAACTGATTCATTGTAATACTTTATATTGTTATTTATTTTTGTAATGTTAGCTTATAGATGTGTAGTGTTTAAGAGTGTAGTTTTTAGTTTGGTTTACAAAATAATGGACTCTATTACACACTAATCCCATTTTACAACAAAAATTCAAGTCGTATTTTGTACATAAGAAAGAAAACAAAAGTGTAATGTACATTATAAAATGTATGGAAAAAATGGCTGAGACAACATCATAAAATGAAGTCAATTTGTTTAATTAACAATGTAGTAAATCTTGTGAATAGAGTTTATAGTGTGTTATATTTTGGTGTTACTTTATTTTTCACACTTTTATTCCATTTGTACATATGATGTTTATCGATCTCAAGTTAAATGTACAATACGAATAAAATAAATTATATTCAATTAAAATTTTAGATAAAAAGTGAATTGTCTAAGATTTATTTATCTATGTTAAAAAAAGATATAGGGTAGGGACTTGGACAAAATCATTCATATATATAAATTATATTACATATAAAAATAATCACTGTAGTTTACTAGTCAGGTGAGAAATGTTACTAGTCCATGCAAATTGTTTTACTTATCCATGACTATTGGAAATATCTAGCCCTATAAAAAAGTGTGTGTGTGTATATATATATATATATATATATATATATATATATATATACACAAGAAAAAACATCAAGGCTGAATTGCGGTTTCCTGCCGTGACAAACAGTCACTCTGAAGACCTCTGTGAAGTATGCCTGAGCTCGGTGGGGAAATGGAGAGACAATGTGGATCAACAGGGGTAAGTACTCACAGGATTCTTTGCAGCAAATGAATAAATGAATGAAGGGTTTGACTGATGATTCTCCGGTAACTTTAACCATACGGCACGGCCACCGCTGCACCTCTGGAAGACCGGTGAATTCTGCAACATCCACTCCTTACGTCCGCTCTCTGGCGTGGCTGCGCTTCCTGACACACCCCTTTGTCGATACCAGCCAATCTGTGCTCGTCTGTGACGTAGCTCCACCGCTCGGCCAATCCTTCTGAGGCAACTTCAAAATCCAAGTCTGGGGTACGAATGGGAAATCCCAGATAATGATCAGGAATCAAAAAGTTTGTTATAAGACCTGGCTTAGTAAAGGGATAGTAGATGAATACAAAAAGAAAAAAGCTATGAGTAAGTCTATGAGTAAGGCCGTGTGCCGAAACATGTTAGACTTTTCGTTTTGAGTACTGTCAATAACTTTTATATTGACCAATAAATTGGACGTTTTACTTTAGACCGTATATGGCTTTTTTCTTTTTGTATTTATATATATATATATATATATAAGAAAAAGAGACGCACTCGCCGGGTCTTAGCCACATATATATATATATATATATATATATAAGAGAGTATACTAAGAAATATTGTGTTTCCTGTGTCCCTTAATAAACACATCAAGTATTTTAAATTCAAGATAATGAAATTTCATCACAAATAAAAAAGTCTCGGAATCCGTATTCCTTAAAAAGGAGGATCTTCCATTTAAAGGGACATTAAACGGGTAGATTTCGAGTCTTGCGTTATGAGTGGTTGCGGTGCTAAAGTGCAGTTTTTTCTCACTGCTCACTTTCCTACAGCGCTGGTATTACAGCTTTTTATAAACCCGGTGTTAACAGGCAAGAAGTGAGCGTAGAGCATAATTGAGCTCCACACTGCACTCCAATACCAGCGCTGCTTAAGTCAGCTGTGAGCTGGTTGTACATGCTCGTGCACGATTTCCCCATAGACATCAATGGGGAGAGTCGGCTAAGAAAAAATCTAACACCTGCAAAAAAAGCAACGTAAAACTCAGTAACGCAGCCCCATTAATTCCTATGGGGAAACACATTTTATGTTTACACCTAACACCCTAACATGAACCCCAAGTCTAAACACCCCTAATCTTACACTTATTAACCCCCAATCTGCCGCCCCCGACAACGCCGACACCTACATTATATTTATTAACCCCTAATCTGCCGCTCCGGACACCGCCGCCACCTACATTATACTTATGAACCCCTAATCTGCTGCCCCCAACATCGCCGACACCTACATTATAATTTTTAACCCCTAATCTCCCGCCTCCAATGTAGCCGCAACCTACCTACACTTATTAACCCCTAATCTGCCGCCCCCAACGTCGCCGCCACTATATTAAATTTATTAACCCCTAAATCTAAGTCTAACCCTAACACCCCCTAACTTAAATATAATTTAAGGGGGCGGAGCCAGCTTCAGAACAAATAGGACGTATACATTTTGAGCTCCTGCAAAACCATCAGATACTAAGCTTATAATACATTTAATTTATACTCCCTAACAACAGTAGAGTTCTTCTCTTATAAGGAGGAAGGCAACCTTTTTATAACTTCTGTTTACTGCGGCCTCCAGCATCTTTTCTGGCACCTGCACAGCGACGACCTAACAGACATCTCCGTGTGGCAGCAGGGATTACTTGATTTACAGCCATAACCTATTTTATTCTAGACCCTGGACTACACCACCAAATATGGCAGACTTCACTGAACTAGTACAGGAGTCGCTACGGACATTGATGCAGCAGATGGACAATAACTTTCATGATCTAAAACTTGTACTAAGAGATCAATGTCACACAGGAACTACTCCTCTATCTAAAATGGCGGCTCCTACAGATCCCGACAAGTGCGATGAGACCTCACAGTCTAATAACAGTGCACCAGCATCAGTGCCAGAGATGCCGCGGACCTGCATAGAATTTTCAGTACAAGACGTACGTTTAGGTGCAAAGAGGAGCCTGGAAGTGAAGAGGAATCCAGTCCTATTAAAGCCGGATGGAGGTGAGCTGAGTGTTGGGGATAAAATGCCGCAGATCGCTACTACCCTGCTTTTGACAGATGTCTATTTCCCTGAGAGCTGGATTCCGGTTTTCAGAGCAGCTCTGGATGTCTTGCAGGCTGATGACTTTTGGAGACCGTTCATTGCGGCAGGGTCATTGCAGGGTGCTTACCGTAAAGATTTACTGCTACCAAAAATTGCTATGGGGGATCTACACTCTTCACCTGAAAGGGGGAAATACCCAAATCCCATCCAAATTTCAAAAGGTCTTAGAGGGTCATGGCGATGCCCGGTACTCCTACACTTGGCAATGGTAATAAAAGATCTAAGCCGCTTACTAAGTTGTTCACAGAAGCCAGTTGCAGATCTCCCCTCAGAATGGCAAACAACATGGAGGATCATCAGGGAAATAGCTGAATGCCTTGAACTCTGTATTTTTTTTGCTCACAAGTCCGGTGTAGGCTGAAAACTTCCTTGCTATGAGAACATTTATATATCATATCGTACATAACTCCAAATGGTGTGATGTAGCCTGCAAATGTTTATGTTCTCCTAGACACATACCTATTTGAAGTTAACGTAGTTTATGTCGACCCTCAATGCTTGCTTGTTTTGTCCCTCTTTGGAGTGACTTTATATTTCTATGTTCAGTTAATATTATTAATGATCTAGAGCTGGTTTAACTGATTGTAAGTGAGATTGCATTAGGCTTGACCTATAGTGAGTATGCACAGCAAACACATGAAGGCTACTTATGTGGCACTATATAAGACACTCTCTTATCCACTTTAACTTCATGCTGACTTATTCTTTACATGAGCTTTAATGATATTTCATGTTCCCTAAAATGTATTTTTGCCTATATAAAATTCTAATAGACATTTTTTATTATATAGGTTTAGATGCATAGCAGTTATAAACGTTTTGATATATCGCACTTCATCCTAACAATGTAATATATGAAGGCCGCCATCTGGTTTCATAAGTTGACCCTATAAGTTTGGTGACAGTCTTAAGTATGTTTGTTTATTTAGTGGTTTCTATTTTGCCTGCTAGCTGGGATTTCTATATATAGATGCTCCATTTTAATTACAACTTGAAGCGACCCTCTCTATGTAGCTCCAGTGGATTCTATTAATGTTTTTACTTGATTCCACATATGCTGAATATTAGCAATACTGAAAGTGATGCCCATATAGTCTGTAATGAAATGGGTAATGTCTATTATAACTTGAAATATCTGTGTTCCCCTTTATTTATGGATTATTATACCATGAGATGTTTGTGTTTGACCTATTATATTGGGACATACCTAAAGCTGTATAATGGGAACTTCCCCCATAGTGTTACTATAACCTATTTAAGCCTACCAGACCTGATCTTACCCAGAGAGTTCATGACAAGCTTCAAGCTTCCTAGCATTATATAGTCTGGGCCTCCTAGTATGCTTTACTATATTGTATAGTAGTTATATATTGACACCTTCCACCTGCTATGACGAATCACCTAAATCCCATTCAAGCCTTTTATCATATTACAACTTACTTTGTTTAAGGGTGGATTAGGAAGCCTGCAACAAGTTAATAAACTGAATATAGATTTTTCGATCTCGTTAAACTGTACTAATGCCTAATAATGATATTCATATTAAGGTCTAATTTAAGACAACCCTAGCAAACTTTTTTTTTTTATATATACCAGCTTAGGTTATTATATAGTATAGTAGGAGTTGTCTTATAAGCTACTAGGTCCCTAAATGTCTATGATATTTATTACTTGTATGCTGTTTATGTATATGTCTTATTGCATGATAGTACACCTCTCCCCTATCCTATATTATAATAGACATGCCTTTCAGCAGAGATTTTTGTCAATCACTATGATGCCCCAATTACGTCACATACCATCTATTCTGTTATTGTCACCTAAATGGTGTGTTCTTCTTATTCTATATGTTATTCACTATTATTATTAGTGACTGTTAAACTGTCATCACTAGTCTCTTTATAGTTCTGTCCACATTATCAGTATACATTACTTGTTTATGTTGAGCCTCTCTCCTCCCTTTCCCGCCGGTGCTTGCTGCCTGCGGGTCATATCCCTATTCCTTTTTCCAGCATCGCCTATAGATGGCACTCCCCTAGGAGAGGGGCTCATCCAGAGATTCTTTATGTTCCAAATATCCCAATGTTCCCCTCTCTACATGACGCTGCAGGGAGACTGCTGAGTCCTATCACTCCCCATGCTTAAGTTTTAGATCTCTCTTCGCTACATATTCTACATGTTTGTTATAACTTTCTCTTTATATAGACAGAACACCTTATTTAGATAATTACTCTAACCTGATAAAGCTCTGCCCCTCACAATTGGTTATTCAAACAATAGATCCTCCCTGCGAAGCCCACCCTTATAACCGTATAATGAGTCTTTTCATACCTGCCCTCTTGCCCTGTTTGGCTCCAATCCCCCCCCCATTCCCTTCCCCACTCCACTTTGAGCGGCTTTTGCCCGCTGCGTTCCCTTATCCCTCTCCCCGCTAATTTGGTCCATAAGCGGCCAAACATAAGCCAACCCACATCGATCCTACTTTTACTAGATTATAAATGCTCTTCATGACGATGTGGAGAATATACTCTATTACTCTATCTCCCTTCACCCCCATAAAACCAACCCCCCCTTGCTTCTATAATTTTATTGAATAAATATCTTATGGTATGTCTATCTTTTGCAAGGTGGGGTCACTTCTAGTCTACATATCATATAAAATATAAAAATGAGGTCTTAATTTTGATAGTCCAAACTCTTTGCTAATACCTTTAGTAACTAGGATTTACATACCCCTTCTATCTTTCTCTATTGCCCAGTAAACCTTCTCGCTTCTTCATAACATTAACCAACTATAGCCTCTCCACCCTTTTACTACTCCTTATTGAGTCTTATTTTTTTAAACTCATGCATGCATACTATGTTGGCATAATGTGTATTGTTGATTTGGCAATATCGTGGTAATAGCACTGTACTTTTCATCTATGTCACTATTGTTGGATGTGTCACAACTGTTAAATTTGCTTATGACTTCAATAAAAAATTATTTAAAAAAAAAAATATATATATATATAATTTAAATAAATCTAAATAAAATTCCTATCATTACCTAAATAATTCCTATTTAAAACTAAATACTTACCTATAAAATAAACCCTAACTAATATTTACATTGTAGCTGGCTTAGGGTTTATTTTTATTTTACAGGCAAGTTTGTATTTATTTTAACTAGGTAGAATAGTTACTAAATAGTTATTAACTATTTAATAACTACCTAGCTAAAATAAATACAAATTGACCTGTAAAATAAAACCTAACCTAAGTTACACTAACACCTAACACTACACTACAATTAAATAAATTCCCTACATTAAATACAATTAAATAAATTAAATTAGCTAAATCACACAAAAAAACACTAAATTACAGAAAATAAAAAACAAATTACTAGATCTTTAAACTAATTACACCTAATCTAATAGCCCTATCAAAATAAAAAAGCCCCCCCCCCCCCAAAATAAAAAAAAACCTAGCCTAAACTAAACTACCAATAGCCCTTTAAAGGGCATTTTGCCCAAAGAAATCAGCTCTTTTACCTGTAAAAAAAAAAAAATACAAACAACCCCCCAACAGTAAAACCCACCACCCACACAACTAACCCCCCCAAATAAAAGCCTAACTAAAAAAAACCTAAGCTCCCCATTGCCCTAAAAAGGGCATTTGGATGGGCATTGCCCTTAAAAGGGCATTTAGCTCTATTGCTTACCAAAGCCCTAACCTAAAAAATAAACCCACCCAATACACCCTTAAAAAATCCTAAAACTAACCCCCGAAGATGGAGGACCGCTTCTGCCCGTCTGGAGGACCACTTCTGCCGGCTTCGTTGAGGACATCTTGCCACTTGGATGAAGACTTCTCCCGGTAAGTGAATCTTCGGGGGTTAGTGTTAGGATTTTTTAAGGGTGTATTGGGTGGGTTTATTTTTTAGGTTAGGGCTTTGGGCAGCAATAGAGCTAAATGCCCTTTTAAGGGCAATGCCCATCCATATGCCCTTTTTTAGGGCAATGGGGAACTTAGGTTTTTTTAGTTAGGCTTTTATTTGGGGGGTTGGTTGTGTGGGTGGTGGGTTTTACTGTTGGGGGTTGGTTGTATTTTTTATTACAGGTAAAAGAGCTGATTTCTTTGGGGCAATGCCCCGCAAAAGGCCCTTTTAAGGGCTATTGGTAGTTTAGTTTAGGCTAGGTTTTTTATTTTATTTTGGGGGGGCTTTTTTATTTTGATAGGGCTATCACATTTGGTGTAATTAGTTTAAAGATCTTGTAATTTGTTTTTTATTTTCTGTAATTTAGTGTTTTCTTCTATAAAGGTAAGACAAGTCCACGGATTCATCCTTTACTTGTGGGATATTATCCTTCCCTACAGGAAGTGGCAAAGAGCACCACAGCAGAGCTGTCTATATAGCTCCTCCCTTAGCTCCACCCCCCAGTCATTCTCTTTGCCTACTCTAAGTACTAGGAAGCGTAAAGTGAAAGAGGTGATAAAATATTAGTTTTTTAATTTCTTCAAGCAAGAGTTTGTTATTTTAAATGGTACCGGTGTGTACTATTTACTCTTAGGCAGCAGATGGATGAAGACTGCTGCCTCGAGGATGATGATCTTGATGGTGTTAGATTTGTAGTTTTATATCTTCAATCAAAAGTTTGTTATTTTTAAATAGTACCGGTTTGTGCTATTTACTCTCTGGCAGAAATGTGATGAAGAATTCTGCTGAGAGGAAAATGATTTTAGCATGTTGTAACTAAAATCCATTGCTGTTCCCACACAGGACTGAGGAGTACCAGAAAACTTTAGTTGGGGGGAACAGTTTGCAGACTTAACTGCTTTGAGGTATGTTTCAGTCATCTTTTTTCTAGTCAAGACAAGATAATGCTAGAAGACTGACAAGAATCCCCATGTGGGAAGGGTAAGCCATGTTCTGAGACTTAGTATAGAACTAGAGGCTTATTTAAGAGGGCTCAATAGACTGGTTATCATTTTTGCAGGGCAATCGATTATTTTAATTCACAAAATACTCATTATTGACACTTTTAAAGCACTTTTGGGGTGTTTATTGGGGTTTTATTCCACATGGCATTATTTTTAGTCACCTAAATTGGTTTCTGAAGGCCCCACAGCTCCGGAGTGGAGTAAGAGGGGCCTAATTTCGCGCCTCAGTTGCGCAGTTTATTCTGACAGATTTCTTTGCATGCTGCTTCACATGGGTCCAGAGACTGCTTGATGACTTCTAGAGGCTTGCTTTTCTCAAATCCAATCCTTAAGGGAAGGTAGGGCCACAGCAGACTGCTGTGGCAAGGTGCTGTAGTTTATTAACCGGTTGTTTGCTTTAGGCGGCTCCGGTTTGGGCATTAAAGGGTTAATCAGGCTGAAACTTGCTGTGCAATCATATCGAAGCATTAGGCACATACTGTAAAAATTTCAAGAGATTTGGTTCATTTTTAACCGTTTTGTAAAATTGTGTGCGCTTTTATTTTCTTAAAGGCACAGTACCATTTATTGCAAATTGTGTTTTTTACTTGATAAAGTGTTTTTCCAAGCCTGCTTGTGTATAATACTAATCTGTTAAACATGTCTGACACTAAGGAAAAGCCTTGCTCTATGTGTTCAGAAGCCATGGTGGATCCCCCACTCAAAATGTGTCCCAAGTGCACTAATGTGTCTATACACTTTAAAGATCATATTGTGTCACTTAAAAATATAGCCCTAGATGATTCTTTGAAGGTAATGAGGATAGTCCGCCTTCCTCTCCCCATGTGTCATCACCAGTTACGCCCGCTCAAGCGATACCTAGTACCTCTAGTGCATTGGCACCTATTACATTGCAACAACTAGCTGCAGTCATGGATAATTCCCTTGCGGCCTTCCTATCCAAACTGCCAGTTTTCCCTAAAAAGCGCGATAGCTCATTCTTGAGAACAGATGAGGAGCAGTCGGAAGCTTTGGGAGGTTTATCTGATGTACCCTCACAACACTCTGAAGTAAAGGGCGAGGGATGTAAAGTCTGAGGGAGAAATTTCTGACTCAGGAAAAGGTTTCTCAGCGGGCAGAATCAGATTCACTAGCATTTAAATTTAATTTGGAACACCTCCGCGTACTGCTTAGGGAGGTTTTATCTACTCTGGATGATTGTGACCCTATGGTGGTCCCAGGGAAATTGTGTAAAATGGACAAATATCTTGAAGTCCCTGTATACACTGATGCGTTTCCGATCCCTAAGAGGGTGGCGGATATTGTTGCTAGGGAGTGGGAGAGACCAGGTGTACCTTTTGTTCCCCCCCCCCCTATCTTTAAGAAAATGTTCCCAATAACTGATCCCAGGCGGGACGCGTAGCAGACGGTCCCTAAGGTAGAGGGGGCAGTTTCAACACTAGCCAAGCGCACAACCATACCAATTGAAGACAGTTGTGCTTTCAAAGATCCTATGGATAAAAAATTAGAAGGTTTACTAAATAAAATATTTGTTCAACAAGGTTTCCTTCTCCAACCTATTGCCTGCATTATTCCTGTAACTACTGCAGCGGCTTTTTGGTTTGAGGCGCTGGAGGAGTCGCTCCAGATGGAGACTTCATATGACGAAGTCATGGATAGAATTAATGCTTTAAAGCTGGCTAATTCTTTTATCACAGATGCCGCTTTGCAATTAGCTAAGTTAGCGGCGAAGAATTCTGGTTTTGCCATCATGGCGCGCAGAGCGCTTTGGCTCAAGTCATGGTCGGCCGACATGTCGTCCAAAACAAAATTACTAAATATTCCTTTCAAGGGAAAGACCCTTTTCGGGCCCGAGTTGAAGGAGATTATTTCGGATATCACTGGGGGAAAGGGCCATGCCCTCCCGCAAGATAGGCCTTTTAAGGCTAAAAACAAGGCTAATTTTCGTTCCTTTTGCAACTTCAGGAGCGGTCCTGCTTCAACCTCTGCAACCGCAAAGCAAGAAGGTAACGCTTCACAGCCCAAGGCAACCTGGAAGCCTTTGCAGGGCTGGAACAAGGGTAAACAGGCCAAAAAGCCTGCGGCTGCTACTAAGACAGCATGAAGGGGTAGCCCCCGATCCGGGACCGGATCTGGTAGGGGGCAGACTCTCTCTCTTTGTTCAGGTTTGGGCAAGAGATGTTCCCGATCCCTGGGCATTAGAGATCGTTGCTCAGGGATATCTTATAGAATTAAAAGACTCTCCTCCAAGGGGAAGGTTCTACATTTCTCGTCTGTCTACAGACCAGACAAAGAAAGAGGCGTTTTTACGCTGTGTAGAAGATCTACTCAAGATGGGAGTGATATACCCAGTTCCAATTACAGAAAAAGGACTGGGTTTTTACTCAAACCTGTTTGTGGTTCCCAAAAAGGAAGGAACTTTCAGGCCAATCCTGGATCTAAAAATTCTAAACAAATTCCTCAGAGTTCCATCTTTCAAAATGGAGACCATTCGGACAATCTTACCTATGATCCAGGAAGGTCAATATATGACTACCGTGGATCTAAAGGATGCATACCTTCATATTCCTATCCACAAAGATCACCATCAGTTCCTAAGGTTCGCCTTTCTGGACAAGCATTACCAGTTTGTGGCCCTTCCCTTCGGGTTGGCCACCGCTCCCAGAATTTTCACAAAAGTGCTAGGGTCCCTTCTAGCGGTACTAAGACCGCGGGGTATTGCAGTAGCACCTTATCTGGACGACATCTTAATACAGGCGTTGTCTTTTCCCAGAGCCAAGGCTCATACGGAGATTGTTCTAGCCTTTCTAAGGTCTCACGGGTGGAAGGTGAACACCGAAAAAAGTTATCTGTCCCTGCTTACAAGGGTTCCCTTCCTGGGAACATTAATAGACTCGGTAGAAATGAAAATATTTCTGACGGAGGTCAGAAGGTTAAAGCTTTTAACCACCTGCCGAGCTCTTCATTCCATTCTTCGGCCATCTGTAGCTCAGTGCATGGAGGTAATCGGATTAATGGTAGCAGCAATGGACGTAGTCCCTTTTGCTCAAATTCATCTCAGGCCACTGCAATTGTGCATGCTCAAACAGTGGAATGGGGATTATGCATATTTGTCTCCTCAAATCCAACTGGACCAGAAAACCAGAGATTCTCTTCTCTGGTGGTTGTCTCAGGATCACCTGTCTCAGGGAATGTGCTTCTGCAGACCGGAGTGGATCATTGTAACGACCGACGCCAGTCTGTTAGGCTGGGGCGCAGTCTGGGACTCCCTGAAAGCTCAGGGCCTTTGGTCTCGGGAAGAGTCTCTTCTCCCGATAAACATTTTGAAACTGAGAGCGATATTCAACACGCTCCAGGCATGGCCTCAGCTAGCGGCGGCCAAATTCATCAGATTTCAGTCGGACAACATCACGACTGTAGCATACATCAATCATCAGGGAGGAACAAAGAGTTCCTTGGCGATGAAGGAAGTAACCAAAATAATCAGGTGGGCGGAGGATCACTCTTGCCATCTATCTGCAATTCACATCCCAGGAGTAGACAACTGGGAAGCGGATTTCCTAAGTCGTCAGACTTTTCACCCGGGGTAGTGGGAACTCCACCCGGAGGTTTTTGCTCAGCTGACCCAGCTATGGGGCATTCCAGAGTTGGATCTGATGGCGTCCCGTCAGAACACCAAACTTGCTCTTTACGGATCCAGGTCCAGGGACCCCAAGGCGGCATTGATAGATGCTCTAGTAGCGCCTTGGTCCTTCAGTCTAGCTTATGTCTTTCCACCGTTTCCCCTTCTACCTCAGCTGGTAGCCAGAATCAAACAGGAGAAGGCTTCGGTAATTCTGATAGCGCCTGCGTGGCCACGCAGGACTTGGTATGCAGACCTAGTGGACATGTCATCTGTCCCACCATGGACACTGCCAAAGAGGCAGGATCTTCTAATACAGAGTCCTTTCAAGCATCCAAATCTAGTTTCTCTGCAGCTGACTGCTTGGAGATTGAATGCTTAATTCTATCCAAGCGTGGGTTCTCTGAATCAGTCATAGCTACTCTGATCCAAGCTAGAAAGCCTGTCACCAGGAAAATTTACCATAAGATATGGCGGAAATATCTTTTTTGGTGTGCATCCAAGGGTTACTCGTGGAGTAAGATTAGGATTCCAAGGATATTGTCTTTTCTCCAGAAGGATTGGAGAAAGGTTTGTCAGCTAGTTCCTTAAAGGGACAGATATCCGCTCTGTCTATCCTTGTACACAAGCATCTGGCAGAAGTACCAGACGTTCAAGCGTTTGCACAGGCTTTAGTCAGAATCAAGCCTGTCTATAGACCTGTGGCTCCTCCATGGAGTCTAAATTTAGTTCTTTCAGTTCTTCAAGGGGTTCCGTTTGAACCTTTACATTCCATAGATATTAAGTTATTATCTTGGAAAGTTTTGTTTTTGGTAGCTATATCTTCTGCTCAAAGAGTTTCAGAATTGTCTGCTTTGCAGTGTAATTCACCCTATCTGGTGTTCCATGCAGATAAGGTAGTTTTGCGTACCAAACCTGGTTTTCTTCCTAAAGTTGTTTCTAATAAGAATATTAACCAGGAAATCATTGTTCCTTCCCTGTGTCCTAATCCAGCTTCAAAAGAAGGAACGGCTATTACACAATCTTGATGTGGTTCGTGCTTTGAAATTCTATTTACAAGCAACTAAAGATTTCAGACAAACATCATCCTTTTTTGTCGTTTATTCTGGTAAGAGGAGAGGTCAGAAAGCGACTGCTACCTCTCTTTACTGCTGGCTGAAAAGCATCATCCGATTGGCTTACGAGACTGCTGGGCAGCAGCCTCCTGAACGAATTACAGCTCATTCCACCAGAGCTGCGGCTTCTACATGGGCTTTCAAGAATGAGGCTTCTGTTGAACAGATTTGTAAGGCAGCGACTTGGTCTTCACTGCATACTTTTGCCAGATTTTACAAATTCGATACTTTTGCTTCTTCTGAGGCTATTTTTGGGAGAAAGGTTTTTCAAGCAGTGGTGCCTTTCGTTTAGGTTACCTGTCTTGTTCCCTCCCTTCATCCGTGTCCTAAAGCTTTGGTATTGGTCTCCCACAAGTAAGGATGAATCCGTGGACTGGATACACCTTGCAAGAGAAAACAGAATTTATGCTTACCTGATAAATTACTTTCTCTTGCGGTGTATCCAGGAACTTCAAAGGTGGTCCCTCTACCTCTTCCCCTGCCGCAAAGCAAGAGGGGAATTTTGCTCAATCCAAGTCAGTCTGGAGACCTAACCAGACTTGGAACAAGGGTAAACAGGCCAAGAAGCCCGCTGCTGCCACCAAGACAGCATGAAGGGGTATCCCCCGATCCGGGGAGTGGGAACTCCATCTGGAGGTGTTTGCACAATTGATTCGACAATGGGGCACACCAGAATTGGATCTGATGGCGTCTCGTCAGAACGCCAAACTTCCTCGTTACGGGTCCAGGTCAAGAGATCCTCAGTCACTACTGATAGATGCTCTAGCAGTACCCTGGTCGTTCAACCTGGCTTATGTGTTTCCACCATTTCCTCTCCTTCCTCGTTTGATTGCCAGAATCAAACAGGAGAGAGCTTCAGTAATTTTGATAGCACCTGCGTGGCCACGCAGGACTTGGTATGCAGACCTGGTGGACATGTCATCTCTTCCACGATGGACTCTGCCATTGAGACAGGACCTTCTGATTCAAGGTCCGTTCCAGCATCCAAATCTAATTTCTCTGCGGCTGACTGCTTGTAGATTGAACGCTTGATCTTATCCAAGCGGGGTTTCTCGGAGTCGGTCATAGATACCTTGATTCAGGCTCGAAAGCCTGTCATCAGGAAAATTTATCATAAGATATGGCGTAAATATCTTTATTGGTGCGAATCGAAAGGCTACTCATGGAGTAAGATCAGGATTCCTAGGATTTTGTCCTTTCTCCAAGAAGGATTGGAGAAGGGGCTATCAGCTAGTTCCTTAAAGGGACAGATATCTGCTTTATCAATTCTACTGCACAAACGTCTGGCAGATGTTCCAGACGTTCAGTCGTTCTGTCAGGCTTTAGTTAGAATCAAGCCTGTGTTTAAACCTGTTGCTCCGCCATGGAGTTTGAATTTAGTTCTTAAGGTTCTTCAAGGGGTTCAGTTTGAACCTATGCATTCCATAGATATTAAGCTTCTATCTTGGAAAGTTCTGTTTTTAATTGCTATATCTTCGGCTCAAAGAGTTACTGAACTATCTGCCTTGCAATGTGACTCGCCTTATCTTGTTTTCCATGCTGATAAGGTGGTTTTGCGTACCAAACCTGGATTCCTTCCTAAGGTTGTTTCTAATAAGAATATTAATCAGGAAATTGTTGTTCCTTCTCTGTGTCCTAATCCTTCTTCTAAGAAGGAGCGTCTATTGCACAACTTGGACGTGGTTCGTGCGTTAAAGTTTTACTTGCAAGCGACCAAAGATTTTCATCAAACATCTTCTTTGTTTGTTGTCTATTCTGTTAAACGTAGAGGTCAAAAAGCTACGGCTACCTCTCTTGCCTTTTGACTGAAAAGCATCATCCGTTTGGCATACGAGACTGCTGGACAGCAGCCTCCTGACAGAATTACAGCTCACTCTACTAGAGCGGTGGCTTCCACATGGGCTTTTAAAAATTATGCTTCTGTTGAACAGATTTGTAAGGCTGCGACTTGGTCTTCGCTTCATACCTTTTCCAAATTTGTTACCTTTGCTTCTTCGGAGGCTATTTTTGGGAGAAAAGTTCTTCAAGCAGTGGTGCCTTCTGTTTAACCATTTGTCTTGTCCCTCCCGTTCATCCGTGTCCTGTAGCTTTGGTATTGTATCCCACAAGTAAAGGATGAATCCGTGGACTCGTCTTACCTTTATAGAAGAAAACTAAATTTATGCTTACCTGATAAATTGATTTTCTCTTGTAAGGTGTATCCAGTCCACGGATTCATCCATTACTTGTGGGATATTCTCCTTCCCAACAGGAAGCTGCAAGAGGATCACCCACAGCAGAGCTGTCTATATAGCTCCTCCCCTAACTGCCACCTCCAGTCATTCTCTTGCAGCTCTCGACAAGGGAAGTAGCTAGAGAGATGTGGTGAATTAGTGTAGTTTATCTTCAATCAAAAGTTTGTTATTTTTAAACGGTGCTGGCGTTGTACTGTTTTTTTACCTCAGGCAGAAATTAGAAGAAGAATTTGTCTGAGGTTTTTGATGATCTTAGAAGGTTGTAACTAAGGTCCACTGCTGTTTTCACACATAACTGAAGAATATGGGTAAACTTCAGCTGGGAGAACGGCCTGCAGAATTAACTGCCCTGAGGTATGTTCAGTATATTATTTTCTAGAGGATGATAAGAACTAGAAAATGCTGACAGTGCCTGATATAGTTAAGGTAAGCCTGAGTGCAGTGATTTAATAACGACTGGCATCATGCTTGCAGTAAAGGGTAATTTTCATATTACTTTCTATTATGGCTTAGTATGTAAAACATTTGCATATATATAAAGAACGTTTTTTACTGAGGTGATAAATCTTTATTTGGGGCCTAGTTTCCACATGGCTGTTATTTTACTCCTAGGAATAGTTTTTTAAGGCCCTCTGACTTTAAATGTGGGAGGGGCCTATTTTTGCGCTCTAACTGCGCAGTTGTTTTTACATTCTGAGACATCCGGCTTCCCTGAAGGAGTCCCCTGACATATTTGATCTCTGTAAACGGTTTTTGTGCCTACAAAAGTCGTTTTATGGGAAGGTAGGAGCCACAGTAGAGCTGTGGCAGTTTGCTTGTGACTGTTATAGCGGTTTTTACCGTTTTTTTGCTTCGTTTTTGAACCTGAGGGGTTAATCATCCATTTGCAAGTGGGTGCAATGCTATTTTAGTCTATTATATACACTGTAAAAATTTCATAGAGTTAACTGCTTTTTTCACTGTTTTGCAGTTTTTGTGTTTGTTTTTTTCCCTTAAAGGCACAGTACGTTTTTTTTATATTCTGCTTTTTCACATTAATTAAAGTGTTTTCAAAGCTTGCTGGTCTCATTACTAGTCTGTTAAACATGTCTAACATAGAGGAAACTCCTTGTTCATTATGTTTAGAAGCCATTGTGGAACCCCCTCTTAGAATGTGTACCAAATGCACTGATCTTACTATAAGTTATAAAGATCATATTCTGGCTTTAAAAGATTTCTCACTAGAGGAAATTGACAAGGGGGAAGTTATGCCGACTAACTCTCCCCACGTGTCAGAGCCTTTAACTCCCGCTCAAGGGGCGCCAAGTACATCTAGCGCGCCCATTGCATATACCTTACAAGACATGGCGGCAGTTATGAATCGTACTCTTACAGAAGTATTGTCCAAACTGCCAGGGTTACAAGGAAAGCGAGACAGCTCTGGGGCTAGAACAAATACATAGCTCTCTGACGCTTTAGTAGCTATGTCTGATATACCCTCACAATGTGCAGAAGCCGAAGTAGGAGAGCTTCTATCTGTGGGTGATTTTTCTGACTCAGGGAAGACACTTCAACCTGATTCTGATATGTCTACATTTAAATTTAAGCTTGAACACCTCCGCATGTTGCTCAGGGAGGTTTTAGCAACTCTGGACGACTGTGACGCCATTGTAGTCCCAGAGAAATTGTGTAAATTGGATAAATACTACGCAGTGCCTGTTTACACTGATGTTTTTCCAATACCTAAGAGGTTTTCAGAAATTATTACTAAGGAATGGGATAGACCAGGTGTAACGTTCTCTCCCCCTCCTGTTTTTAAAAAGATGTTTCCCATAGATGCCGCTACACTGGACTTGTGGCAAACGGTCCCTAAGGTGGAGGGAGCAGTCTCTACTCTAGCGAAGCGTACAACTATCCCTGTCGAGGACAGTTGTGCTTTTCTAGATCCAATGGACAAAAATTAGAGGGTTACCTTAAGAAAATTTTTATTCAACAAGGTTTTATTCTCCAGCCCCTTGCATGCATTGCCCCTGTCACTGCTGCTGTGACCTTCTGGTTTGAGTCTCTAGAAGAGGCTCTACAGGTAGAAACCCCATTGGATGATATCCTTGACAAGCTTAAAGGTCTTAAGCTAGCTAATTCATTTGTTTCTGACGCTGTTGTTCATTTAACCAAACTAATGGCTAAGAACTCAGGTTTTGCTATTCAGGCGTGTAGGGCGCTTTGGCTTAAATCCTGGTCAGCTGACGTTACTTCAAAGTCTAAGCTTCTCAACATTCCCTTCAAGGGGCAGACCCTATTCGGGCCTGGACTGAAGGAGATCATTTCTGATATTACTGGAGGAAAAGGTCACGCCCTTCCTCAGGATAGGTCCAACAAATTAAGGACCAAACAGTCTAATTTTCGTGCCTTTCGAAACTTCAAGAGTGGCGCAGCTTCAACTTCCTCTAATACAAAACAAGAGGGAAATTTTGCCCAGTCTAAGCCGGTCTGGAGACCTAACCAGGCTTGGAACAAAGGAAAGCAGGCCAAAAAACCTGCTGCTGCCTCTAAGACAGCATGAAAGATCAGCCCCCGATCCGGCAACGGATCTAGTAGGGGGCAGACTTTCTCTCTTCGTCCAGGCTTGGGCAAGAGATGTCCAGGATCCCTGGGCGTTGGAAATTGTGTCCCAGGGATATCTTCTGGACTTCAAAGCTTCTTCCCCAAAAGGAAGATTTCATCTCTCACAATTATCTGCAAACCAGATAAAGAGAGAGGCATTCTTACATTGTGTACAAGACCTCCTAGTTATGGGAGTGATCCACCCAGTTCCAAAGGAGGAACAGGGGCAAGGCTTCTATTCAAATCTGTTTGTGGTTCCCAAGAAAGAGGGAACCTTCAGACCAATCTTAGATCTCAAGATCCTAAACAAATTTCTCAGGGTCCCATCCTTCAAGATGGAGACTATTCGAACCATCCTACCTATGATCCAGGAGGGTCAATATATGACTACCGTGGACTTAAAGGATGCTTATCTGCACATTCCGATACACAGAGATCATCATCGGTTTCTCAGGTTCACCTTCCTAGACAGGCATTACCAGTTTGTGGCTCTTCCCTTTGGGTTAGCTACGGCACCAAGAATCTTTACGAAGGTTCTGGGGTCACTCCTAGCGGTCCTAAGGCCGCGGGGTATAGCAGTAGCCCCTTACCTAGATGACATTCTAATACAGGCGTCGAATTTTCAAATCGCCAGGTCCCATACAGACATTGTTCTGGCATTCCTGAGGTCGCATGGGTGGAAAGTGAACGAAGAAAAGAGTTCTCTATCCCCTCTCACAAGAGTTTCCTTCCTAGGAACTCTGATAGATTCTGTAGAAATTAAGATTTACCTGACAGAGGCCAGGTTGTCAAAACTTCAATATCTTTATTCTACTTCTCGCCCTTCAGTGGCTCAGTGTATGGAAGTTATCGGCTTAATGGTAGCGGCAATGGACATAGTGCCGTTTGCCCGCCTACATCTCAGACCGCTGCAACTCTGCATGCTCAGTCAGTGGAATGGGGATTACACAGATTTGTCCCCTCTACTAAATCTGGATCAAGATACCAGGAATTTTCTCCTCTGGTGGCTATTTCGGGTCCATCTGTCCAAGGGTATGACCTTCTGCAGGCCAGATTGGACAATAGTAATGACAGATGCCAGCCTTCTGGGCTGGGGTGCAGTCTGGAACTCCCTGAAAGCTCAGGGCTTGTGGACTCAGGAGGAGACACTCCTTCCGATAAACATTCTGGAACTAAGAGTGATATTCAATGCTCTTCAGGCTTGGCCTCAGCTAGCTGCGGTCAGGTTCATCAGATTTCAGTTGGACAATATCACAACTGTAGCCTACATCAACCATCAAGGGGGAACAAGGAGTTCCCTAGCAATGTTGGAGGTTTTGAAAAATAATTCTATGGGCAGAGGTTCACTCTTGCCATCTATCAGCTATCCATATCCCAGGAGTAGAGAACTGGGAGGCGGATTTTCTAAGTCGACAGACTTTTCATCCGGGGGAGTGGAAACTCCATCCGGAGTTGTTTGCACAGTTGATTCAACTTTGGGGCAAACCAGAACTGGATCTCATGGCATCTCGTCAGAACGCCAAGCTCCCTTGTTACGGGTCCAGGGATCCCAAGGCAGTGCTGATAGATGCTCCTCTGCTCCCTCGTCTGATTGCCAAGATCAAGCAGGAGAGAGCTTTGGTGATTTTGATAGCACCTGCGTGGCCACACAGGACTTGGTATGCAGATCTGGTGGACATGTCATCCCTTCCACCATGGACTCTACCGCTGAGGCAGGACCTTCTACTTCAGGGTCCTTTCAACCATCCAAATCTAATTTCTCTGTGTCTGATTGCTTGGTGATTGAACGCTTGATTTTATCAAAACGTGGTTTCTCCGAGTCGGTCATTGATACCTTAATTCAGGCTCGAAAGCCTGTCACCAGGAAAATCTATCATAAGATATGGTGTAAATATCTTCATTGGTGTGAATCCAAGGGTTACTCATGGAGTAAAGTCAGGATTCCCAGGATATTAAATTTTCTCCAAGAAGGATTGGAGAAGGGATTGTCAGCTAGTTCCTTAAAGGGACAGATTTCTGCTCTGTCTATTCTATTGCACAAGTGTCTGGCGGATGTTCCAGACGTTCAGGCGTTTTGTCAGGCTTTAGTTAGAATCAACCCTGTGTTTAAACCTGTTGCTCCGCCTTGGAGTTTAAATTTAGTTCTTAAAGTTCTTCAAGGGGTTCCGTTTGAACCTCTGCATTCCATAGATATCAAGCTTTTATCTTGGAAAGTTCTGTTTCTGGTAGCTATCTCTTCGGCTCAAAGAGTTTCAGAGTTATCTGCCTTGCAGTGTGATTCCCCTTATCTGATCTTCCATGCAGATAAGGTAGTTTTGCATACCAAACCTGGGTTTCTTCCTAAGGTGGTATCTAATAAGAATATCAATCAGGAGATTGTTGTTCCGTCACTGTGTCCTAATCCTTCTTCAAAGAAAGAACGTCTTTTACACAATCTTGACGTGGTTCGTGCTTTAAAGTTTTATTTACAAGCTACTAAAGATTTTCGTCAAACATCTGCATTGTTTGTTGTCTACTCTGGACAGAGGAAAGGCCAAAAGGCTTCAGCAACTTCTCTTTCTTTTTGGTTAAGAAGTATAATCCGCTTAGCTTATGAGACTGCTGGCCAGCAGCCTCCTGAAAGAATTACAGCTCATTCCACTAAAGCGGTGGCTTCCACATGGGCTTTTAAAAATGAGGCTTCTGTTGAACAGATTTGTAAGGCGGCGACTTGGTCTTCGCTTCATACTTTTTCTAAATTCTACAAATTTGATACTTTTGCTTCTTTGGAGGCTATTTTTGGGAGAAAGGTCTTACAGGCAGTGGTGCCTTCCGTTTAAGCGCCTGCCTTGTCCCTCCCTTCATCCGTGTCCTATAGCTTTGGTATTGGTATCCCACAAGTAATGGATGAATCCGTGGACTTGGATACACCTTACAAGAGAAAACAAAATTTATGCTTACCTGATAAATTTATTTCACTTGTGGTGTATCCAGTCCACGGCCCGCCCTGTCATTTTTAGGCAGGTGTTTTTTATTTTTAAACTACAGTCACCACTGCACCCTATAGTTTCTCCTTTCTCTTGCTTGTCTTCGGTCGAATGACTGGAGGTGGCAGTTAGGGGAGGAGCTATATAGACAGCTCTGCTGTGGGTGATCCTCTTGCAGCTTCCTGTTGGGAAGGAGAATATCCCACAAGTAATGGATGATCCGTGGACTGGATACACCACAAGAGAAATAAATTTAGCAGGTAAGCATAAATCTTGTTTTTTTTTTGTTAGTCCATGTCCTCAACCAAATCCCGTCCGTTGGAGCCCACGGACCACTATGGGAAACTGCCTTCCATCGGCGGTCACTGTTGTTCGATACGGCAAAGTAAAAAAGTAATGTGGTCTCCTCAGTACTGGCCGTGGAGCAGATTGATTCCTGATCAGGACCAGATGCCAAAGTATGATCTCCGCAGGATCGAGATACATGGCCGTGGGTATCAGAGTTCATGACAAGCTAGGGTAAGACATTGGTGGCTGCTCTCTCTCAAGGATAAGTCCGGATCCTCTGTCTGCATTGTCATCGGTCTGGTTCCTCCTCTCATTTAAGCCAGTATTTCTCTGCGGCTGCAACACCACAGTACTTTTTATAGCTTCGGCTTCAGGATATAGGGAGGCGTGGAGCTGGATCTCTGTAAAGCCAGTCTCAGTCTCTTCTCTCACTTCGCTAATCGGGTAGTTAGGACTAAGCTGCTCAGAAGGCGTTACTGTTTCCATACACTGGATCATTAACCCATTAGCCTCCAGAAGTGGAATTTCCTTCCTTGTTGTTGGGTATTCACTTTTGCCGGTCACAGCACTTGGTATGGGGGGAATTAAGGAGTCTAACTCCCGCGCCGAGGCTGGCCATACCTTGTCAGATTCCTGTTGATACGGGTAAAAGATTGCTGCAATTTTTCATCCAGCTTCTGGGAATGCTCCAGTAGTAGAGATTGAAATTGCTGAATGAAATAGGTGTCCTCCATTTTTAGTAAATTATTTTTGCCTGCAGTAGATGGTCCAGGTAATACTTATAGCTACTTAGCGCAATTAACCTAAGAGTGAAAGATCGATAGGAGCGCTAAAAGCTAAAGGTGATAAGGTATATATGTGTGAGACTTATTAGAGAGAGAAAATAAACAAAGTAGATGAATGTCTAAAGAGACAAAAATTTATTCACATTAGGTGATATATAAAATGTAAAAACGGACGTCTCCGTAAATAAAAACAATTTCTACAATTAAGTTGCCATCACTTGATATATGACTAGACTTGCAATATAAAGTTCATAATACAGCAAAGATAGTCCAAATCCACACTTAACTTTTCAATCGGGAGTTGGTTTGTTAGCAAGACAAGGGCTTACCCAGACGAGTGCACATTCAGTCTTCTCTGTGACTAGTTGTACGGCCGTAATGACGTCACTATTGAGGGCGCTGTCCTGAATACACTTTCCGATTGGTGTAAATGCGAGGTCAGTAAGTTGCACTGTTTCTTGGCTTTTTTTGCTACAATGCAGCGATCATCGAAGAAAATAATCCTGCACTTAGTGCCAAATAGCACGCAGGATACCAAATCCAAGAATGTAGTATAAAGTAGTGTCCAGAGATGACCCGTTACAGGTCTAGTGGCAAATTAGAAATGGCTAACAGTGTTAGCAGTATTGCACACTTTTAAATGACAAATAGTAGCTTTGGTTTAGTTGCTGTACAACCCAAATCCAAAAATGTAGTATAGAGTAATGTCCAGGAATGACCCGTTACAGGTCTAGTGGAAAAATAGGAAATGGCTAACAGTGTTAGCAGTATTGCACACTTTTAAATGGCAAGTAGTAGCTTAGGTTTAGTTGCAGTACATCAACGCGTTTCTCCCTCTGCAGGGCTTTTTCAAGATGAATAGTCTGCAACAGGTGTGTCTTCTTTTAAAGGTGTAGCTTGCTTCCCATTGGTCAGATTCCACCTGGGAGATTGAAGCTAAGGCGGTCTTTGGTTTTAAGGTAGTCATATTTTTAAGATGGTATTGGCAACACTAGGCTAAGGCAACTCATATATAAAAAAACATATATACATACAATCTTAGGGAGTTTTGCATTTGGTAATCCCCCTCCCTCAAAAGGGTTTCTTCATTAAAAGAAAGATCTTTATATATAGAACATGGAAAATAGTAATAGAGCGACTAAAAAAGGGGGGTAATCAAAAATATATAGTAGGAGAGAATATCAATAGAACCTGCTAAATGATATGGTGTCATGTTTATTTGTGTGGACTAATTTTCAGTCAAATAGAAAAGGAGAAATGTCTAACTCAGAGTTCAGACCGGCAGGGAACAAGGTGTTATGTTTATAAATCAGTTCTGCTTCTTTGATTTTTAGAGCTTTCTCTATATTTCCTCCCCTCCAGTTTTGTTTCACCTGTATTATTCCCCAATAACTCAAATCTTTGGTATTCCCTTTGTGTATTGACTTGAAATGCTTATATAAGTTAGTGTCTACCATTCCTTTCTCAATGCATAATAAATGCTCCCTGATCCTATCTCTGATCATTCGTTTGGTCTCTCCGAAATATATCAGATTGCATGTGCACCTCAAAATGTAAATTACTCCCTTTGTGGTACATCTAATACAGTCCTTAATCGTAATTTCTTTATTTGATTTTGGGATATGTATTATTTTTCTCTTATCACTATGCTTGCAAGCCTTGCAAGAATAGCAGGGAAAAAAACCTGATATTGTCCCTCCTTGTAGATCTTTCTGTGTAAGGATCGTTTTTTTTGTTGTTCTTGTCCGTGTGCTAGGTGCAAGTAGTGTTTTTAAATTTCTAGTTTTTCTAAAAATCAATCTTGGTTTCTGTGGGAGTGAATCTCCAACTATAGGGTCAGCTTTTAATATGGGCCAGTGTTTATTAAGAATTTTTCGCATAATTCTATGATCTTCATTATATTCAGTTATGAATGGGACATTAATTATTTCAGAGTCATTATTGGTGGGTTTTTGTTTATATGTAAGGAGGCTTTTTCTGTCTGTGTTCCTTGCTCTTACCACAGCTTTATTTATGACCTCATCGTCATAGCCTCTATCTTTGAATTTATCAATCAGGGATTCTATTTGATTATCAAAGTCTGAGATCCTGGAGCAGTTCTTCCTTACTCTTAGGCTTTGGCCTACTGGAATGTTATCTATCCATTGCTGGAGATGACAGCTTTGTGAATGGATAAAGTTGTTACTGTTTACCTCTTTGAAATGTGTCTTAGTCTCTAAATTGCTGTTTATTACCATTATTTCTAAATCTAGAAAAACTACCCTATCTTTACTGTGGTTAAATGTAAAATTAAGCCCTTTGTCATTCAAATTTATATCAGAAAATAGTTTCAATAGCTCAGATTCGGACCCCTTCCATATTAATAAGACGTCATCTATGTAACGTCTATAGAGCACGAGGTTCGCACCATAGTCACCCAACTGGAAGAAGGACTCTTCCCAGTTACCAACAAATAAGTTGGCGTAACTTGGTGCGAACCTCGTGCCCATAGCCGTACCTTCTATTTGTAAATAAAATTTGTTGTTGTACATGAAGTAATTGTTTTTTAAGATAAATGAAATACTTTTTAACAGAAATTCTTTTTGTTCTGATTTTAATTCCACGTCTCTATCCAGATATTGTTTGATTGCTGTGACTCCTTTCTCGTGATCAATTACCGTGTATAGGGACGTAATGTCTCCGGTCACTAGAATGAAATTATCTTCCCAATTGACTTGTTCTAAGATGTTAAGAACCTGAGTGGAGTTTCTCAGATATGAGTCCAAACCCCTTACATATTTTTGCAGGAATGTGTCCACATATTGTGAGAGGTTAGAGGAGAGTGACCCTATGCCCGAGATAATAGGTCTCCCAGGGGGTTGAGAAAGATTCTTATGTATTTTTGGGAGGAAATAGAATACCGGGACCCTAGGATAATTGGGGTCCAGGTATTCTACCTCTTTTTCATTTAGTATTCCTAAATCTCTGCCTTCTCTTATCAATTTTTTGAGTAATGCAGCAAACTTATTCGTGGGATTAAGATCAAGTTTTTTATATGTTCTATTGTTTCCTAAAAGTCTTAGGGCCTCTGTTTCATAGTAGGTTGTGTCCATTACTACAATCCCGCCGCCCTTGTCGGCGGGCTTAATGGTTACTTTTTGATTCTTTTTTAAATTTTCTAGAATTAGGGTCTCTTTTTTTGTCATATTTGTTTTAAGAAATTTTGAAGGTTTGCTATTTTTCAGATCTTTTAGTACCATTTGTTCAAAGGTCTCAAGGTGATTCCCTTTCGCAGAGATAGGGTTAAAGGTAGATTTTGGTTTTAGATTAGTGTGACTAAAATTATCTTCTGATGACTTTGCTTTATTAGCAGAGATTCTTTCCAGAGGACTTTTCATATAGAATCTCTTCAAGGTGAGGTTTCTAATGAATTTTTTAACGTGAATATGTGTATTAAATTTATTTATCCTTACACTAGGGGCAAAAGAGAGACCATAGTTTAAAATCTTTGTTTCCTCATCTTGTAGTATAATGCTACTAATATTAAAGACTCCATTTTTTGTTATCTCCCTCTTTTTGCCTCTTTTGTTGATCCCACTACCTCTTGTTCCTCTAGAGGTCTTTTTCTGTTTTTCTGTTGTGGATACTGTCCCCATACACTCATTTTGCTGTTCTCCATGAGATCTTTTGAAGTGCCCTCATCTCTGGACACTACTTTATACTACATTCTTGGATTTGGTATCCTGCGTGCTATTTGGCACTAAGTGCAGGATTATTTTCTTCGATGATCGCTGCATTGTAGCAAAAAAAGCCAAGAAACAGTGCAACTTACTGACCTCGCATTTACACCAATCGGAAAGTGTATTCAGGACAGCGCCCTCAATAGTGACGTCATTACGGCCGTACAACTAGTCACAGAGAAGACTGAATGTGCACTCGTCTGGGTAAGCCCTTGTCTTGCTAACAAACCAACTCCCGATTGAAAAGTTAAGTGTGGATTTGGACTATCTTTGCTGTATTATGAACTTTATATTGCAAGTCTAGTCATATATCAAGTGATGGCAACTTAATTGTAGAAATTGTTTTTATTTACGGAGACGTCCGTTTTTAAATTTTATATATCACCTAATGTGAATAAATTTTTGTCTCTTTAGACATTCATCTACTTTGTTTATTTTCTCTCTCTAATAAGTCTCACACATATATACCTTATCACCTTTAGCTTTTAGCGCTCCTATCGATCTTTCACTCTTAGGTTCATTTTCTGCTACCTAGTTGGGGACCCATAGGTATTTTTAGGAGTTTGGTGTATCTTCCTGCGCTCTCTAGTACTATTCTCATACTATTTGCTTTTGTGTCCCTTCTATTGAGCAGCGGTTGTTTTTATATCTGACCTTTTCCAATCATAATCAGGAGAACTTTTTTACTTAAATACGCCTGTGAAGTTATACCTTGAATATATCTGGCACATTGCAGCTTTATAATTTGCATTGAATTACTGTTATAATCGCTTTATTTTTTACCTTTTCACTTATTATAAATATATCACACCGCGACACGCATATTCACACGATTTTAAACATATATATGTAAATTTTCAATTATATTTTTGCACTTATAATTTTTCACTCACATATGTCCAACTCCCCTAATATGGAGGATATTTTTGCATTTAGAGATCACTTACACAAAGAATTATATGACCACAAAGAAGATACTGCTAATACAGATTTAGAATATGAAAGCCTAGAAGACACCCTTAATAAATTGGAGAAACTCCTAATAAAGGAATTAAAACAAAAAACTGAAATAATTTTCCTAAATAAATACACTGGGAAAGGCCTAATCCCTAAAGGCCTAGTATTAACCAAAGCCTGTGCCTTTCCTCTTAAAGAAATTTTTCAAAAAGAATGGGAAGAAGTTTTATCTAAAGCTTCAAATAATCTAATGGAGATCTTAAAAAGGTCTAGAAAAGATACTTTAGTGGATTTAGAGAAAGAAATAGTAGATATTAAGGAGAAATTGAAGGATAAAAAATCGCTATCTTTTAAAGAAAAACAGAAAGATATTATTGACAGATTAAATATCTTGAATAAAGATATTTTAAGAACTAAATGAAAAAATTAGAAAGGGACACTAAGAAACCAGATGAAAATGTAAACAATGAGAATAACATCAGGGACCCCCACATTCCAAATGAAAATTGGACAACGGTCAACTATAATAAAAAGAAAGATAACAGAAATTTCCATGTTTCAAGATCTAATACTTATAATTATAGAGATAGAGACATGAGGGAACAGAATAGAGATTCAAACAGATCCTGGAGGCATTATCACTCACATCACAACAGAGGATATAATAATGAACATTATAATCATAGAAATGCCCACTCATATGATAACAGGAATAACTACTATAACCACTACATGGGAAGCAGATCGAATGAGCATTATAATAATTACCCAGACAGAGAACTACCGTATCGTACAAATAGACCGATTTGGGAACACAAAGATAGGTGGGAGACACCTGTAAGAAACAGGTATTCACCATTAGATCCTGACACTGAAAGGAATAGTCGTGGGGAGATTGACACTCCTTTTTTAGTGAACAGCCCTCCAAGGGAGGGCACTTCAAAAGATCTCATGGAGAACAGCAAAATGAGTGTATGGGGACAGTATCCACAACAGAAAAACAGAAAAAGACCTCTAGAGGAACAAGAGGTAGTGGGATCAACAAAAGAGGCAAAAAGAGGGAGATAACAAAAAATGGAGTCTTTAATATTAGTAGCATTATACTACAAGATGAGGAAACAAAGATTTTAAACTATGGTCTCTCTTTTGCCCCTAGTGTAAGGATAAATAAATTTAATACACATATTCACGTTAAAAAATTCATTAGAAACCTCACCTTGAAGAGATTCTATATGAAAAGTCCTCTGGAAAGAATCTCTGCTAATAAAGCAAAGTCATCAGAAGATAATTTTAGTCACACTAATCTAAAACCAAAATCTACCTTTAACCCTATCTCTGCGAAAGGGAATCACCTTGAGACCTTTGAACAAATGGTACTAAAAGATCTGAAAAATAGCAAACCTTCAAAAAATTTTAAAACAAATATGACAAAAAAAGAGACCCTAATTCTAGAAAATTTAAAAAAGAATCAAAAAGTAACCATTAAGCCCGCCGACAAGGGCGGCGGGATTGTAGTAATGGACACAACCTACTATGAAACAGAGGCCCTAAGACTTTTAAGAAACAATAGAACATATAAAAAACTTGATCTTAATCCCACGAATAAGTTTGCTGCATTACTCAAAAAATTGATAAGAGAAGGCAGAGATTTAGGAATACTAAATGAAAAAGAGGTAGAATACCTGGACCCCAATTATCCTAGGGTCCCGGTATTCTATTTCCTCCCAAAAATACATAAGAATCTTTCTCAACCCCCTGGGAGACCTATTATCTCGGGCATAGGGTCACTCTCCTCTAACCTCTCACAATATGTGGACACATTCCTGCAAAAATATGTAAGGGGTTTGGACTCATATCTGAGAGACTCCACTCAGGTTCTTAACATCTTAGAACAAGTCAATTGGGAAGATAATTTCATTCTAGTGACCGGAGACATTACGTCCCTATACACGGTAATTGATCACGAGAAAGGAGTCACAGCAATCAAACAATATCTGGATAGAGACGTGGAATTAAAATCAGAACAAAAAGAATTTCTGTTAAAAAGTATTTCATTTATCTTAAAAAACAATTACTTCATGTACAACAACAAATTTTATTTACAAATAGAAGGTACGGCTATGGGCACGAGGTTCGCACCAAGTTACGCCAACTTATTTGTTGGTAACTGGGAAGAGTCCTTCTTCCAGTTGGGTGACTATGGTGCGAACCTCGTGCTCTATAGACGTTACATAGATGACGTCTTATTAATATGGAAGGGGTCCGAATCTGAGCTATTGAAACTATTTTCTGATATAAATTTGAATGACAAAGGGCTTAATTTTACATTTAACCACAGTAAAGATAGGGTAGTTTTTCTAGATTTAGAAATAATGGTAATAAACAGCAATTTAGAGACTAAGACACATTTCAAAGAGGTAAACAGTAACAACTTTATCCATTCACAAAGCTGTCATCTCCAGCAATGGATAGATAACATTCCAGTAGGCCAAAGCCTAAGAGTAAGGAAGAACTGCTCCAGGATCTCAGACTTTGATAATCAAATAGAATCCCTGATTGATAAATTCAAAGATAGAGGCTATGACGATGAGGTCATAAATAAAGCTGTGGTAAGAGCAAGGAACACAGACAGAAAAAGCCTCCTTACATATAAACAAAAACCCACCAATAATGACTCTGAAATAATTAATGTCCCATTCATAACTGAATATAATGAAGATCATAGAATTATGCGAAAAATTCTTAATAAACACTGGCCCATATTAAAAGCTGACCCTATAGTTGGAGATTCACTCCCACAGAAACCAAGATTGATTTTTAGAAAAACTAGAAATTTCAAAACACTACTTGCACCTAGCACACGGACAAGAACAACAAAAAAAACGATCCTTACACAGAAAGATCTACAAGGAGGGACAATATCAGTTTTTTTTCCCTGCTATTCTTGCAAGGCTTGCAAGCATAGTGGTAAGAGAAAAATAATACATATCCCAAAATCAAATAAAGAAATTACGATTAAGGACTGTATTAGATGTACCACAAAGGGAGTAATTTACATTTTGAGGTGCACATGCAATCTGATATATTTCGGAGAGACCAAACGAATGATCAGAGATAGGATCAGGGAGCATTTATTATGCATTGAGAAAGGAATGGTAGACACTAACTTATATAAGCATTTCAAGTCAATACACAAAGGGAATACCAAAGATTTGAGTTATTGGGGAATAATACAGGTGAAACAAAACTGGAGGGGAGGAAATATAGAGAAAGCTCTAAAAATCAAAGAAGCAGAACTGATTTATAAACATAACACCTTGTTCCCTGCCGGTCTGAACTCTGAGTTAGACATTTCTCCTTTTCTATTTTTTTTCCAATATATCTTTTTATTGTTTTCAAACAGGTTTAAAGAAAAGAAACAGTATACAATGTATAAATATGCCTATAGGCAGATGTGAACAGCAAATACAATTAAATCAGGGATAACACATAGAATCATGATACTTGCCAACCTTACAGATTGTTACCGGCTATATCAAACTTCCAGACTGGATCCACAGACAATGTTACAGAAACAGTAAGATAAAAGACAGAGGACCATATAATTTGAATCAAAGCATTTGTGCTGGGTTCATTCGCCCTGCTCCCAGAGGAATATCACATCAGCAATAAAATCTTGTTTACCTATATGTGTGTAGTATATTTTTTCAAGTTCAAGTACATGTTTCACCTCTTTAACCCACATTCCATATGGTGGTGTGTCTGCTTTTTTCCAATATCTTGGTATAAGGCGTCTAGCACAATTAAGCATGACATGTAGCAATTTTTTCCGATACTGACATGTTACATCTGGGAAATTATTTAATAGGATCAGGCTAGGGGAAAGATCCAGGGACCTACCTATTATCTTGTTAATTTGTGTGTTTATACTATGCCAATATGGCTGAATATGAGGGCACTTACACCATATATGAGAGAGTGTACCAACTTCTCCACAATGTCTCCAACACAGGGGGGAAGAGTTAGGAAAAATACTGCGTATTCTGTGTGGGGTAAGGTACCACCTGGAAAGCAGCTTGAAATTTGTTTCTACTAAAGTTAGTGATAGGGACGACTTTTTGGTTTCAATAAAAATATGGCCCCATTGCTCATCTGTCAATGTTATATCTAGCTCCCTCTCCCACTTGGTGATGTATGCAGGTCTCTTAATGGGGAAGGATCCACTTAGTAGCTTGTAAATTATAGAGATATGAGCTTTAGTCATGGAGGGGGATGTACATAAGGTTTCAAATGGAGTCAGTGTTCTGGTTAAGTTTGCTTTGTGCGGACTAGAAAAAATGGCATGTCTAGCCTGCAAATATGGAAACCATAAATGGAACGGGGAACCTATTAATTGGCTTACCTCAGCCTGTGGGCGCATCAAGCCATTGTGTATCAGCATGTGTACTGGTACGTTGGAGGGGGCTCCAGCCATACGCGGGGTCGGGATGGTGTGGTTTTGTAGCAGTAGGGGGTTATTGAGTAGTGGAGTAAGTGGGGATATTGGCGTTGATAACGATCTATCTTCTACTAGGGATTTGTCCCATATTCGCAGCGTGGAGGCTGTATAGTAGTTACTCCCTATGTCTGGGGACCTCGATTTATGTGGGATCCAGCACTGTTCTCCCAAGTCTAACCTCCCCGCTAAAAAGGATTCTATCTGCACCCAGGGCTTGCTCATCAGCGAGCGTTTCCATGCAACTATTCGTGCCAAATGAGATGCCTTGTAGTAATTAACCAGGTTAGGGGATCCGAGCCCCCCATCTGCTCTGTTAAGGAACAACGTATTTCTGTTTACTCTGGGTCTTTTATGTGACCAAATAAATCGGTCAAATTTTCTCTGTTGTTTCTGCAGGAATTGTATGGGGAGATCTAGGGGGAGGACTTGAAATAGATAAAGGAATTTGGGAAGGATGTTCATCTTTAATGCATTTATGCGCCCCATCCATGAAAGATGGCCTTGTTTATGCCAGGAATCTAAGGACTTTTCAGTTTCTATTTGAAGAGGAACATAATTGAGATTGAATAATTCTGTATGAGTAGGGGATATATCAATTCCTAAGTATTTGATTTTCGAGGTCAGCTGAAAAGAGGTGTGGGTTTTAATGTAGTGCATGTCTTCTGCATTTAAGTGTATTGGGAGTATCATCGATTTTTCCATATTGATTGAAAAGTTGGAGACGCTTCTATACTCCTCCAGCTCCTCAAGGAGGGCTGGTAGGGACGTAGAGGGGGAGCTCAATGTGAATATAATATCGTCTGCGTATAGCAGACATTTCTGATGGAGCTCTCCAAAAGTGACCCCCTGTATAAGAGGGTTACTCCGTATCCTGGTGGCGAGCGCCTCTACTGCTAGGGCAAATAACAAGGGCGAAAGGGGGCATCCCTGCCGTGTGCCATTATTTATCATTATCTTTTGCGAAAGGGTGTTGTTTGCATTAATATATGCCGAGGGGTTGCTATATAGGGCTTTAATACGTGAGATCATTACTTGGGAGAATCCAAACTTTGACAGAGCATACCAGAGAAAATCCCAGTCCACCCTGTCAAAAGCTTTCTCGGCGTCAGTGGAGAGAAGGACTAGGGGCGAGTTAGAGTTTGTGGCCGAGAATAGGGTATGCAAAACTCGGATGGTGTTCTCCTTAGCCTCTCTACCCGGGATAAAGCCTACCTGATCTGCGTGTACTAGGGACGGTAAGTAATTACTGATTCTCACTGCGAGTAGTTTAGCGTATAATTTGATATCCACATTTATTAGGGATATAGGACGGTAGTTAGTAACTTTATCTGGGGGCTTACCTGGTTTAGGGATTATGGAGATTGTAGCTTCTAGGAGTGTGGGTGGGAGGTGCGTAAACTGGTCAAAGGAATTGTACATTTCTAGCAAGTGAGGACCCAGGAGGGATTTAAATAGATGGTAATATTTGGGAGTAAAGCCGTCTGGGCCGGGGGCTTTGCCCTGTGGGAGATCTCTTATGGCTAGCAGTACCTCCTGCAGTGAAAATGGTGCGTCTAAAGCTTCACTATCAGAATCGGTCAATGTTGGAAGCAGGGCCTTTTCCAAGTATGTATGTATACTATTGTGTTTTTCTTCAAGGTGTGTGCTCGTGAGGTTATATAGTGAGGTGTAGTATTCTGCAAATTGATCAACTATTGCTGTGTTATCAGAGTGGGTGACATCTTTGGAGTCTGTAATTTTAGAAATGTGGGTTTTGTATCTCTTCTTCTTTAAGGATCTCGCCAATAGGCGTCCCGCTTTATTGTTTTCAACAAAAAATTTGGATTTAGATGCAAGCGCCCTCATATGTGCATTCTTAATTAAATAGTGATTTAGATCTTCTCTAGCTTGTTGTGATTTTTGCAGCAATAATGTTGATTTGGGGTTACCCTTTAGTGCATCTTCGCAGGTCTTAAACTCAGATGATAAGGAATTAAACATTGCTGAACGTTGCTTGCGCTGTCTGTGTGTGTGTCCCATAATCACCCCTCTTATATAACATTTATATGCTTCCCAGTTATTAATAGCTGAGGTAGCAGTGGAATTATTGAATGTGAAGAATTCTGAAGTTTTTTCGGCCAGATCAGTAGTTATCAAGGGGTCTAATAGAATTTGGTCATTTAGTTTCCAACAGTGTTGGTGTCGTGGTTTAGTGGACCATAAAAACGTGGAGGAAACCATGCTATGGTCTGACCAGGAGGTGTGGTGAAGCCTCGAATCTATAAGTGAGGTAAGCATCTGTTGTTCGCAAAAAATATAATCTAGACGGGTGTAGGAGCGCTGGGGGTTTGAGAAAAAAGTGAAGTCTTTGGTGTTTGGATGAGTAGTTCTCCATGTGTCAAATAGAGGGAGAGTGCTTATTGCTCTCCAGTTGGATCTGATTTGGGAGTTCCTAATATAAGACTTGCCCTGAGATGTATCTAACATGGGGTTAACGGGAAAATTTAGGTCTCCACTAAGGAATATTGGGCCTTTTGATATGTCCATAGTGTGGTTAATCACTGAGCGAAAAAAGGATGGCTTAGGGCAGTTGGGAGCATATACATTAACTAGAGTAATAGGCCTGCCAAAGTACAGCCCCACTATTATTAAAAAGCGACCCTCCCTGTCTAAGTGTTTGTTCAATAATTCAAAGGAGGAACTTTCCTAAAAGATATACTGACTCCATTATGTCTCGTTGGGCCTGAACATAAAAAGTGTTGGTCGTAGTAGAATCTTGAGAGAGAGGGTTCATTGGTTTTTTTAAAATGTGTCTCCTGAATCATTATAATATCAATGTTTTTTTTATGAAAATCATGAAAGGCTATTGAGCGCTTCTGTGGGGAGAGAAAACCCTTAACATTTTGTGTGGAAATTGTGAACTGACTAGTCTGGTGGTGTTCTGACATACTACTATGACTTTGGAGATGCTAAAAGCAAGTTACTTTGATAGTCTAATACAATGTGTTATATCCTGAGAGCTGGAAAAATAGAGTTAAATAAATAACAATAACAATTCAACAAATAAATTTCAACAAACAAAAATGAAATACTTTTTGAACAGTATTTTTGATCGAATAACCACAATAATTGCTAGTTGCCTAACGTGTAGGAAAGAGCAGGGGGAGAGATGAGAGGGGGAGGATGGGTAGGGGAGAGAGAGTCCTTACAGGAGGGATGTGTAGAGAGAGAGAGAGGCTAAGAAAAGTAAGAACTAGAGAGAGAGAGAGGCTAAGAAAAATAAGAATTAGAGAGAAAGACAAAAGGAGGAAAAGTGTGGCCCGACGGGGCTCCCTTAAGTTATCAGGGGAGTTTATACTAGGACCTAAAGATACTTTAAACAGTATATAATATATAATATCATTTTAAGAAAGTGTCTTTCTATTATGACTGAGAGTAGTCTGTTGCACACAGAGTCAGTGTGTGTGGGGGATAAATATCACCCATTAGGAGATGTATGAATCCGCATACTCACGACCTCCAAGGATCAGGTTCAGCTGGTTATAATTTCTGCAAAAGTTCCTTTGTTGGTATTGTCAATACAGGGCTTTTTGATGCGCTGTTTGCTGATGACTTCAGACCATAATCTTCTCTGGGGCTTTGGTGGGAGTGTAGGAAGTTTGGATGATGAAGGCTGTGGAGCCTCAGGGGCCGGAATGTCGAGGAGTTGACAAAAGTCAGCAATATCCCCAGTTGAGGAGCATTCATAACGCCTTCCATTCTTTATGATTTGTATCGATACAGGAAAACCCCATCTGTAAGGAATTTTGAGAGATCGCAGATGGGTAGTGAAGTGAGCAAATTCCTTCCTGAGTAGTAAAGTTCTGGTGGAGAGATCTTGGTAAATTTGAATTTTCACGCCCATAAATGAGAAAGTGGGCTGAGTGCGTGCCATCTGAAATATTTTTTCTCTGTCTCTGTAACTTGAGAAACACACAATGATATCTCTCGGAGGTTGATTGTCACTGGGTTTGGGCCGTAGAGATCTGTGGGCCCTCTCAATTGGTATTAAGTCAATTACTCTTTGATCTGAAATAGCCAGTGATTGGAATAAATTTTGTAAGTGTTCCATTATGTCTTCACTCTTTACCGACTCTGGTACTCCGCGTATGCGGAGATTATTTCTCCGTGTCCTGTTCTCAATGTCGTCTATCTTGTTTTCTAAATCCGATATCTGTGTCTGCTGATCTTCCATGGTGTGTGACATGACCGATATTTCTTTGATAATCTCTTCTCTGTCTCCTTCTAGTGTTTCCACCCTCTGGCCCAATTCGTTAATATCTTTTTTCAGCTCAGCACACTCAGTTTTGATGCAGGTCTTAACCTGGTTGATAAGGGCTTCCATTGCCTTTAATGTGACTGGGCCGTCTTCTGGTGGTGTGTGTGAGCCAGAGGGAGACACAGGGGTATGCATAGTGTCAGGATTATCTGATATTTCATCATCTTCGCTATCTATCTGAGGTTGGTCTGCCTTTTTCTTTTTCTTTTCTGTGCTTTTAAAAAAGGTATTGACAGAGCCTGACCCCATATTAGATTTTAAGTTCTTATCAGTTTTGTTGATTCTGCGTTGCGCCATGTCAGTAAACATGCAGGGGTTTCTGAGTAAGTAATGTTGCTTTGGCAAAGTAGATTGACCGTTTAGCAGCAAGCGTGATGAATATTGGGGGATGTATATTTGGTGACAAGCTCAGTGTGAAAGGAGCTGAACAACGGTCTGCAGAATGTCACACATATGTTTCTGTAGCCCCCTTATTTCAATAAGATTCTTGCTAGTGAAAGTGCATGGGGTCTTTGGCACTAAGTTCCTGCTTATGGCATAATGTGTCAGATACGTGCTATTGTGACTGTTAAAGGCATGCCCCAAATGTAAATATAGTTTCTTATTTGAGCATTATGTGTGATGTTCTCAGGGCCTCTGTTTTGCTGCAGATAATTACCCTTTCCGGCTGTCTGTTGAGATCGGGTGTGATGCGTCACTGCGCCTCCAACTTTAGGTCCCGGCTTCAAACGCGGCCTAAACCGCGGTAACAATATCAGCCTCTTCCTTTAATATGATGTCTCCGAAATTGTGATTAGAGGGCCTCCGGACCCTTCTCAAGCATTCAGAGGTCTGATTCAGGCATCTTTAACTGCCTTTATTGGGGTAAGAGAGAGCCCCGCCGACGCCACTTCAGGAGCTCTAGTTAGGTGCGGCCATTCAGCACGCCCGCACGCTCCGCCTCCTTCTCCTTTTCTATTTGACTGAAAATTAGTCCACACAAATAAACATGACACCATATCATTTAGCAGGTTCTATTGATATTCTCTCCTACTATATATTTTTGATTACCCCCCTTTTTTAGTCGCTCTATTACTATTTTCCATGTTCTATATATAAAGATCTTTCTTTTAATGAAGAAACCCTTTTGAGGGAGGGGGATTACCAAATGCAAAACTCCCTAAGATTGTATGTATATATGTTTTTTTATATATGAGTTGCCTTAGCCTAGTGTTGCCAATACCATCTTAAAAATATGACTACCTTAAAACCAAAGACCGCCTTAGCTTCAATCTCCCAGGTGGAATCTGACCAATGGGAAGCAAGCTACACCTTTAAAAGAAGACACACCTGTTGCAGACTATTCATCTTGAAAAAGCCCTGCAGAGGGAGAAACGCGTTGATGTACTGCAACTAAACCTAAGCTACTACTTGCCATTTAAAAGTGTGCAATACTGCTAACACTGTTAGCCATTTCCTATTTTTCCACTAGACCTGTAACGGGTCATTCCTGGACATTACTCTATACTACATTTTTGGATTTGGGTTGTACAGCAACTAAACCAAAGCTACTATTTGTCATTTAAAAGTGTGCAATACTGCTAACACTGTTAGCCATTTCTAATTTGCCACTAGACCTGTAACGGGTCATCTCTGGACACTACTTTATACTACATTCTTGGATTTGGTATCCTGCGTGCTATTTGGCACTAAGTGCAGGATTATTTTCTTCGATGATCGCTGCATTGTAGCAAAAAAAGCCAAGAAACAGTGCAACTTACTGACCTCGCATTTACACCAATCGGAAAGTGTATTCAGGACAGCGCCCTCAATAGTGACGTCATTACGGCCGTACAACTAGTCACAGAGAAGACTGAATGTGCACTCGTCTGGGTAAGCCCTTGTCTTGCTAACAAACCAACTCCCGATTGAAAAGTTAAGTGTGGATTTGGACTATCTTTGCTGTATTATGAACTTTATATTGCAAGTCTAGTCATATATCAAGTGATGGCAACTTAATTGTAGAAATTGTTTTTATTTACGGAGACGTCCGTTTTTACATTTTATATATCACCTAATGTGAATAAATTTTTGTCTCTTTAGACATTCATCTACTTTGTTTATTTTCTCTCTCTAATAAGTCTCACACATATATACCTTATCACCTTTAGCTTTTAGCGCTCCTATCGATCTTTCACTCTTAGGTTCATTTTCTGCTACCTAGTTGGGGACCCATAGGTATTTTTAGGAGTTCGGTGTATCTTCCTGCGCTCTCTAGTACTATTCTCATACTTAGCGCAATTAGCTGCACTTATTTAGTAAAGATAGGATGCTCCTCAGAGCAATAACTGCGCACTCCGGGCACAGCTCTATGGGATCAGAACTGAGGCTTCAGTTATAGGGGAATGCCTCAAATGAAAAGTCTGGTACTGAGGGCATTTAAGCCGTGACACCATCCAAAACCCTATATCTCAGATCCAGTCAACTTCAGACAAGTTTCTCCACTGCAGGGTATTACCAAAAAATATGTTGCAGAATTGAAAGATAGTGAAGAGAACTTAAGGAGCTGAAGCTCAGTGCGACCAGTAAGATGGCCACCGCCCGGAAGTCCCCCCACCCCTATTTTTTATGTGGGGCGTCGTTATTTATTCTTCTGGCACCTTTTCACCCTGATATTTCTTCTACTGTTCCTTCTTCCTCTGCAGAATGACTGGGGGATGAGGGAAGTGGGAGGAGTATTTAAGCCTTTGGCTGAGGTGTCTTTGCTTCCTCCTGGTGACCAGGTTCTTATTTCCCAAAAGTAATGAATGCAGCTGTGGACTCTTTCCATCAGAAGAAAAGAAAATTACCAGGTAAGCATAATTTCAGTTTTTTTATGCTACACCTTTCTTCTGATGTGAATCCTTGGAGTGTTTCCAATTGCTTGCTTTGGAGTTAAGTTAGGGGGGTCCCCTTTCTAACTCGAAGGAGAATATCCCACAAGTAATGGATGAATCCGTGGACTGGATACACCACAAGAGAAATAAATTTATCAGGTAAGCATAAATTTTGTTTCTTCTATGGTAAGATGAGTCCACAGCCTGCCCTGTCATTTTAAGACAGATTATATTTTCTTGATTTAAACTCAGTCACCTCTGCACCTTGTAGTTTCTCCTTTTTCTTCCTGTACCTTCGGTCGAATGACTGGGGGGTGGAGCTAAGGGAGGAGCTATATAGACAGCTCTGCTGTGGTGCTCTTTGCCACTTCCTGTAGGGAAGAATAATATCCCACAAGTAAAGGATGAATCCGTGGACTCGTCTTTCGATAGAAGAATTTTTTTTTTTTGTGATTTAGCTAATTTAATTTATTTAATTGTATTTAATGTAGGGAATTTATTTAAGTGTAGTGTTAGGTGTTATTGTAACATAGGTTAGGTTTTATTTTACAGGTAAATTTTTATTTATTTTAGCTAGGTAGTTAGTAAATAGTTAATTTCATTTTAAATAGGAATAATTTAGTTAATGATAGTAATTTTATTTAGATTTATTTAAATTATATTTAAGTTAGGGGGTGTTAGGGTTAGACTTAGGTTTAAAGGATTAATAAATTTAGAATAGTGGCGGCGGCGATGTTGGGGACGGCAGATTAGGGGTTAATAAATGTAGGTAGGTGGCGGTGATGTTGGGGACAGCAGATTAGGGGTTAATAAATATAATGTAGGTGGCGGCGATGTCCGGAGCGGAAGATTAAGGGTTAATAAGTATAATGTAGGTGGTGGCGGTGACGTTGGGGGCGGCAGATTAGTGGTTAATAATATTTAACTAGTGTTTGCGATGCGGGAGTGCAGTGGTTTAGGGGGTTATATGTTTATTATAGTAGCGGAGATGTCCGGGGTTAAGAATTTTATTTTAGTGTTTGCGATGTGGGAGGGCCTCGGTTTAGGGGTTAATAGGTAGTTTATGGGTGTTAGTGTACTTTTTAGTACTTTAGTTATGAGTTTTATGCTACGGCGTTGTAGTGTAAAACTCATAACTACTGACTTTAGAATGTGTTAGGGATCTTGGAGGTAGAGGGTGTACCGCTCACTTTTTGGCCTCCCAGGACAGACTCATAATACCGGCGCTATGGAAGTCCCATAAAAAAAAGGGTTTACGTAAGCTGGTTTGCGGTAAGGCCAAAAAAAGTGTGCGGGCCCCTAAACCTGCAAGACTCGTAATACCAGCGGGCGTAAAAAGGCTGCGTTAGGACCTGTTAATGCTGCTTTTTCACCTTACCGCAAAACTCGTAATCTAGGCGTATATAAATGCTAGATAGAATGATGCATTCAAAGAAAAGATTAGTCTGAGAATAACATGTTGATTTCTTTCTTTCTTAAGATACGGTAAGTCCACGGATCATCATCAATTACTGTTGGGAATATCACTCCTGGCCACCAGGAGGAAGCAAAGAGCACCACAGCAATTTCGTTAAGTATCACTTTCCTTTCTAAAAACCCCAGTCATTCTCTTTGCCTCTTGTGCAAGGAGGAGGTAAAATGTTTGGTGTCTGAAGAAAAGGGATTTATTTTACTTCAATCAAGATTTTGTTATTTTAAAAGTCAGAGTAGGATTGCTCAAATCTTTCCTTTCAAGATTGGGTCTAGCCGTACTCCATGTTAGTCTCTTCAGTAGGGCAGTGGTGGCTTTTAAGCAGTTAGGAACTTGTAAAGTGTGCTTTGCTGCATTTTCCTAACAGGTTACTGCCCTGGTATAAAAAGCCTGAGTAGGTTTACTCTGTCTTTCTTTTTTCCACAGGTCTCTGTGAGGAGTGGCATCCTTTCATACTTTGTGAGGTCATCTGGCTGCCGGACAACTGGAATGCAGGTAAGTGCCTTTTTGTCTTCTGGGGCTAGGAGGCTGGCAATGAAAGGTTTAAGGATCCTCTGCAGTTAAGGGGACAGTATATCCTTGGTTGGGATGTTAAAGGCAGTGGCAGGCACTATAATTGCTGTGACTTTGAAGACTTAGGGGTTAATTCACTTCACATCTTTAAAGGGTTATCTTTCTAATTAAGGGGCTCAGAGTTTCATTGTTTACCCTTAATTTTCTGTGGGCAGAAGAATTAGAGAATTGGAAATTCTCTTTTAATGCTTTATTGCACAGCCTGGCTGTTTTATGAGTATTTACAATTGCATATATGGAGAGCGTAACATTTATTAGTGGCGTTCTTCCTATGGGGCTGAGTGTTTCACTAGAGCGCAGCGCCGCATGTTTAACTTTAGCTTTCGGCAGCATGAAGACATTCCATATTCTGCCGTTTTTCTTGTCTAGGAGCAATTTTAGTTTGGGTTTGAGAAGCGCCATCTTAATACTGGAAGGCGTGTTTTATTCTCTGTACCGACTTGGGTTTCTGCCCCCTTCTTTGCCTTGAGGTGGAAAAGCGCCATTTTAGGTTCTACATGAGCCGATCTGTGAACACGTACCCTTTTTCTCCAGCTTGATCGGAGCGTTTGTTTTCTTATTAGTATATCTCTGTATGTGAGAGACGTTAGGACTAGGAGCTGTTTGCTTCTGGAAATTGCACACGATAGTGTGTACCTTGTTGCCCTATTAAATGTTCATTGTATTCCTTCTGGGTATTGTACTTTTTGCCCTAGAAGGGTTTATATAATATGTTTCTTATAACGTTTTCCTGAAGAAACGTTCATTGATTCTGTGTACTGTACATTTTGCCCTGGAAGGATTTACATATGATGTTTGTTGTCACTGTAGTTTAGTGGTGATAATTCTGAATTTGGTATTTTGGCTAATGCAGATTAAGATATATATAGTGTCTTGGGGATATTTTTCATTTTTTTGGAACAGTGGCTTGTTCCTATGTATACATGTTTTGTTCTCCTTTGGGTTTCAGAATAGTTTCTTTAACTTTTCTGTTTCTTGTTTAGGAATTAAAGTTAAATGTTTTATTTGAGCCTATGGGGGGTAGTTATCAAGCCGTCAACCTCAAATACGCTGGAATTCTGCAGCGTATTTGTGGCGAGGCTGATTCGCCTTAGTTATCAAAGGCTACAGACCGGCAAAAGTAGAATTTTGTGACGTAAACTTCGATCCGCCGGACTCAGTCCGACACAGATTGATTCTTACGTCACTACAGATGTTCCGCACACAAGTGCGGCACAATCTGACTACTTTTGCTAGTTATCAAAAAACTAGCAGGTACGCTCTGCACTTTTACGGCCCAGCGTACCTGGTTTTCAAACCGCCACCCTGGAGGCCGCGGATCCCATAGGAATCAATGGGAGTCTGACCATAGCGAAAGTACAAGTTCGCTGCTGACAGACATCCCATTGATTCCTATGGGAGCTGTCTGCACCTAACACCCTAACATGTACCCCGAGTCTAAACACCACTAATCTGTCTTCCCTACACCGCCGCAACTAAATAAAGTTATTACCCCCTACACCGCCGCTCCCGGAGCCCACCGCAAGCTACTCTATACATATTAACCCCTAAACCGCCGCTCCCGGAGCCCACCGACACTATAATAAATATGTTAACCCCTAAACCGCCGCTCCCGGAGCCCACCACAAGCTACTCTATACATATTAACCCCTAAACCGCCGCTCCTGGAGCCCACCGCCACCTACATTATACCTAGCAACCCCTATCCTGCCCCCCCCTACACCACCGCCCTCTGTTATAAATTTATTAACCCCTATCCTGCCCCCCCTACACCGTCGCCACCTATAATAAATTCATTAACCCCTATCCTGCCCCCCCTACACCGTCGCCACCTATATTAAATTTATTAACCCCTATCCTGCCCCCCTACACCGTCGCCACCTATAATAAATTTATTAACCCCTATCCTGCCCCCCCTACACCGTCGCCACCTATAATAAATTTATTAACCCCTATCCTGCCCCCCACTACGCCGCCGCCACTGTAATAAAATTATTAACCCCTAAACCTAAGTCTAACACTAACCCTAACACCCCCCTAACTTAAATATTCATTAAATAAATCTAAATAATATTTCTCTTATTAACTAAGTTAATCCTATTTAAAACTAAATACTTACCTTTAAAATAAACCCTAATATAGCTACAATATAAATAATAATTATATTGTAGCTATCTTAGGATTTATTTTTATTTTACAGGTACCTTTCAATTTATTTTAACTAGGTACAATAGCTATTAAATAGTTATTAACTATTTAATAGCTTACCGAGCTAAAATAAAGAGAGATTTACCTGTAAAATAAAAACTAACCTAAGTTACATTTACACCTAACACTACACTATACTTTAATAAATTATTCCTATTTAAAATAAATACTTACCTGTAAAATAAACCCTAAGATAGCTACAATATAATTAATAATTACATTGTAGCTATCTTAGGATTTTTATTTATTTTACAGGTAACTTTGTATTTATTTTAGCTAGTTAGAATAGTTATTAAATAGTTATTAACTATTTTATAACTACCTAGCTAAAAGAAATACAAAATTACCTGTAAAATAAATCCTAACCTAAGTTACAATTAAACCTAACACTACACTATCATTACATTAATTAAATAAATTAACTACAAATAACTACAATTAAATACAATTACATAAACTAACTAAAGTACAAAAAATAAAAAAAGCTGTTACAAAAAAAAAAGTTACAAACATTTAAAAAAATATTACAACAATTTTAAGCTACTTACACCTAATCTAAGCCCCCTAATAAAATAACAAACCCCCCCAAAATAAAAAAAATGCCCTACCCTATTCTACATTAAAAAAGTTCAAAGCTCTTTTACCTTACCAGCCTTTAAATGGGCCTTTTGTGGGGGCATGCCCCAAAGAATTCAGCTCTTTTGCCTGTAAAAGAAAAATACAACCCCCCCAACATTAAAACCCACCACCCACATACCCCTAATCTAAAGCAAACCCCCCTTAAAATAACCTAACACTAATCCCCTGAAGATCATCCTACCTTTAGTCGTCTTCACTCAGCCGAGCCACCGATGGAACTGAAGAGGACATCCGGAGCGGCAGAAATGATCATCCAAGGGGCGCTGAAGAAATCTTCCATCCGATGAAGTGATCCTCCAAGCGGCGCTGAAGAAATCTTCCATCCGGGCGAGGTCATCTTCCAAGAGGCGCTGAAGAAGTCTTCTATCCGGGCGAGGTCATCTTTCAAGCCGGGTCTTGAATCTTCATCCCGCCGACGCGGAACATCCTTCTTTCCCGACGGACTACCGACGAATGAAGGCTCCTTTAAGGAACGTCATCCAAGATTGAACTTGAATCAGCCAATCAGATTCAAGTTCAATCCGATTGGCTGATACAATCAGCCAATCAGATTGAGCTCGCATTCTATTGGCTGATCGGAACAGCCAATAGAATGCAAGCTCAATCTGATTGGCTGATTGGATCAGCCAATCGGATTGAACTTGACTCTGATTGGCTGATTTAATCAGCCAATCAGATTTTTCCTACCTTAATTCCGATTGGCTGATAGAATCCTATCAGCCAATCGGAATTGAAGGGACGCCATCTTGGATGACGTTCCTTAAAGGAGCCTTCATTCGTCGGTAGTCCGTCGGGAAAGAAGGATGTTCAGCGTCGGCGGGATGAAGATTCAAGACCCGGCTTGAAAGATGACCTCGCCCGGATAGAAGACTTCTTCAGCGCCTCTTGGAAGATGACCTCGCCCGGATGGAAGATTTCTTCAGCGCCGCTTGGAGGATCATTTCTGCCCCTCCGGATGTCCTCTTCAGTTCCATCGGTGGCTCGGCTGAGTGAAGACGACTAAAGGTAGGATGATCTTCAGGGGATTAGTGTTAGGTTATTTTAAGGGGGGTTTGGGTTAGATTAGGGGTATGTGGGTGGTGGGTTTTAATGTTGGGGGGTTGTATTTTTCTTTTACAGGCAAAAGAGCTGAATTCTTTGGGGCATATCCCCACAAAAGGACATTTTAAGGGCTGGTAAGGTAAAAGAGCTTTGAACTTTTTTAATGTAGAATAGGGTAGGGCATTTTTTATTTTAGGGGGGGGTTTGTTATTTTATTAGGGGGCTTAGATTAGGTGTAAGTAGCTTAAAATTGTTGTAATATTTTTTTAAATGTTTGTAACTTTTTTTTTTTGTAATTTAGCTTTTTTATTTTTTGTACTTTAGTTAGTTTATGTAATTCTATTTAATTGTAGTTATTTGTAGTTAATTTATTTAATTAATGTAATGATAGCGTAGTGTTAGGTTTAATTGTAACTTAGGTTAGGATTTATTTTACAGGTAATTTTGTAATTATTTTAGCTAGGTAGTTATTAAATAGTTATTAACTATTTAATAACTATTCTAACTAGCTAAAATAAATACAAAGTTACCTGTAAAATAAATAAAAATCCTAAGATAGCTACAATGTAATTATTAATTATATTGTAGCTATCTTAGGGTTTATTTTACAGGTAAGTATTTATTTTAAATAGGAATAATTTTTTAAAGTATAGTGTAGTGTTAAGTGTAAATGTAACTTAGGTTAGTTTTTATTTTACAGGTAAATTTCTCTTTATTTTAGCTAGGTAAGCTATTAAATAGTTAATAACTATTTAATAGCTATTGTACCTAGTTAAAATAAATTGAAAGTTACCTGTAAAATAAAAATAAATCCTAAGATAGCTATAATATAATTATTATTTATATTGTAGCTATATTAGGGTTTATTTTAAAGGTAAGTATTTAGTTTTAAATAGGATTAACTTAGTTAATAAGAGAAATATTATTTAGATTTATTTAATTAATATTTAAGTTAGGGGGGTGTTAGGGTTAGTGTTAGACTTAGGTTTAGGGGTTAATAATTTTATTACAGTGGCGGCGTAGTGGGGGGCAGGATAGGGGTTAAAAAATGTATTATAGGTGGGGACGGTGTAGGGGGGCAGGATAGGGGTTAATAAATTTAATATAGGTTGCGGCGGGTTCAGGGAGCGGAGGTTTAGGGGTTAAACTATTTATTTGCGGCGAGGTGCGGGATCAGCAGGATAGGGGTTAATATCTTTATTATAGAGGGCGACGGTATAGGGGGGGCAGGATAGGGGTTACTAGGTATAATGTAGGTGGCAGCGGTGTCCGGGAGCGGCGGTTTAGGGGTTAATACATTTATAAGACTTGAGGCGCGGTCTAGGAGCGGCGGTTTAGGGGTTAGTAACTTTATTTAGTTGCGGGGGGCTCCGTGGGCGCCGGTATAGGGGGTAGAACAGTGTAGTTTAGTGTGAGTGCTTAGTGACAGGCTAGCAAGAAAGCTGTCAAACAGCCGAAGAGCAGCGAGATCGGATGAGTGATAACTCTCACAGTCCGCTGCTCATCGCCCCGCGGCTTTTTGACAGCTTTACTTGATAACTTAGGCGAAATTTTTTCAGGTCCGCGGCGGCGATGTGAGGCGAGCTTAGGCGGGCGTATTGGGCCGGCGAAGGCAGGAAAGTTGACACGTTGATAACTATCCCCCATTATGTCTCCCAGGATGAGGCTGTTTAGGCAATGCCACAGCGCTCTCCTTTTTTGTTCCATGCCTCATTGGCATCACATGCAGTGCCCTGCGGTTCCTCTTAATCTCCTGGTGGAGTATAATTGCTGGCAGATTTTACAGCTCAGGTATCCTCGGCAGGATCTGCAGCTTTTTCTGTTTTTCTTTCCTACTGGGAAAACGCAAGAGGACATTTAAAGATCCAGATAGTAAGGTTCTGCTCCACATTCTGCTCCACAGGCTGTTCCCTCTCCTAGGTCTGGCGAGGGGGATTCGCCGGTAGTTTCTGAGGGTGAAATCTCAGATTTGGACAGTATAATTCCTTCATCTGATACTGAAGTCATCTCCTTCATATGTATGCTTGCACACCTTGTGTACTGTTATAGGAGGTTTTAGCTACTTGGACGATATCAATATCCCTGTCGTTGTCAAACCTTGGAAGTTTTGTAAACTTGATCATTTCTATGATGTTACTTCCTTTAAGGAAAGGTTTCTAGATGTGCTAGGGCAGCGGTCGCCCATGAGAAGATGTTGGTGGTCCTTGACACCATCAAGCAGGAATTAATCTCCTCTGATGGTGTCACCCTCATTGCGCCGCAACTCCCTACAGTGCCTGGTTAGACATCAGTGAAAACTGATGGAGGAGGAGTTAAATTACAATCTCTCTACGCACGTTGCGTAAGACTGAAATAGTGAAATTAAAGTATATAAAAAAAGAATATCTTTAAAAAAAATTCTCTTATATTTCATTTATTTTCTTCCCTTTACCTGTCTCTGTAGTAGTTTTCCTATTTCCTTCAGATGGACTTACATCACTGTTTGTCTTCCTTCCCTCCATCTTCTTTTTTTTTTTACTAAATATTAATTATTTTTCATTCTAATAATTTTCCAATGCACAAAGCCATTCCCCCTGAATTCCAGTAATTGCCATCCATCAGAACATCCATATCCCACCAGTATTATAGTAATTTCCATTAAGATAAGTCTTGGGTAGCTCACATCCATATTGAAAGCTTTCTGATATAAACTTAATTTATGACTCCAATGTCTGTCCATGATCATAAGTAGTTTTGAATAATTCCTAACTAGGGAGGTAACTTGGAAGTCTTGTGGTCCTTTTAAACATAATTCCTTTTTTTCCACTTTCTGCCTCTCTGTTTTCAGCTGAAAAGTTGGCACTTGCCCTTCATCTGTCAATTGGAAGTATTGTCTCAGTTCTGTCATTCAGTTAGTTAATTTGAAAAAATGATTCTTAAAAATGTGTAAATATATACATAATGTAAACTTAGCTATGGTTATACTAGTTGTGTACAGTATGTGGGGGTGTATGTGTGTGTGTATATATATATATATATATATATATATATATATTATAGAGGTTTGTACCTTTTAAAAGTAGTATTTTATTAGGAATATCTATCTCAGGGCGCGTGCTTCTGGAGTTATTTCTGGATGATGTGACTACGGATGCCAACGCTGGGCTGGTAAGATGTCTGGGTCTGGTTAAGATTATGGACTCAGAAGTGTCTGCTCTCCTCTTTAACATCTGGAGTAGAGAGCGATTTGCAATGCGCTGATGGCTTCACCTCAGTCGTCCTTAGCTTGGTTCCAGTCAGACAATAGTATCTCTATGGTTTATATCAACCAACAGGGAGAAACTAGGGGTTCCTTATCCATATAGGAGGTGACTTGGATTGTTCAGTGGGTGGAAGCTCACAATTGATGTCTGTCGTTCTCTTCACAGGGGTGGACAATTGGGAATCGGACTTCTGAACAGTCAGATATTTCTTTGTGGGGAGTGGGTTCTCCTTCCGGAGGTGTACGTAAACCATCAAATGGGGGTCCAGAGTTGGCTTCTGAGGGTGTATCAGCAGAACGCCAAGTTTTCAAGGTACGGTTCACGGTCAAGTAATCCTCTTCCCTTTGGTTGGAAGTATAATCATTTAGTTATGAGACTGCTGGACAGCAGCCTCTTCAGAGAATTACAGCTCTTTTTACTAGGGCTATCTATGCTTCTGGGCTTTTCAAGAATGTGGATAGGATTTGCAAGGCTGCAACTTGGTCCTCTCTGCTTAATTTTTTCTGAATTTTACAAATTTGATATTGGTCTCGGTTGAGGCTTAATTTGGGAGAAAGGTTCTTCAAATGGTGGTGCCTTCTGTTTAGGCTACCTGTCTTGTCCCTCCCTTATCATCTTTTTCCTCTAGCTTGGGTATTGATTACCAGCAGTAATTGATGATGATTTGTGGACTCACCGTGTCTTAAGAAAGAAAACAAAAACATAATTTATGTAAGAACTTACCTGATAAATTCATTTCTTTCATATTGGCAAGAGTCCATGAGCTAGTGATGTATGGGATATACAATCCTACCAGGAGGGGCAAATTTTCCCAAACCTCAAAATGCCTATAAATACACCCCTCACCACACCCACAATTCAGTTTTAACGAATAGCCAAGTAGTGGGGTGATAAAGAAAGGAGTAAAAAGCATCAACAAAGGAATTTGGAAATAATTGTGCTTTATACAAAAAAATCATAACCACCATAAAAAGGTTAGGCCTCGTGGACTCTTGCTAATATGAAAGAAATGAATTTATCAGGTAAGTTCTTACATAAATTATGTTTTCTTTCATGTAATTGGCAAGAGTCCATGAGCTAGTGACGTATGGGATATCAATACCCAAGATGTGGAACTCCACGCAAGAGTCACTAGAGAGGGAAGGATACAAATAAACAACAGCCAAATGCTGAAAAAATAATCCACAACTCAAAATATAAGTTATTCTCATGAAGAAAAGAAAAACTTAAAACATCAGCAGAAGAATCAAACTGAAACAGCTGCCTGAAGAACTTTCTACCAAAAACCGCTTCAGAAGAAGCAAATACATCAAAACGGTAGAATTTAGTAAATGTATGCAAAGAGGACCAAGTTGCTGCTTTGCAAATCTGATCAACTGAAGCTTCATTCTGAAAAGCCCAGTGGAGACTGATCTAGTAGAATGAGCTGTAATTCTCTGAGGCGGAGCTTGACCTGACTCCAAATAATCTTGATGAATCAAAAGCTTTAACCAAGAGGCCAAGGAAATAGCAGAGGCCTTCTGACCTTTCCTAGGACCAGAAAATATAACAAATAGACTAGAAGTCTTCCTGAAATCTTTAGTAGCTTCAACATAATATTTAAAAGCTCTCACCACATCCAAAGAATGTAAGGATCTTTCCAAAGAATTCTTAGGATTAGGACACAAGGAACGAACAACAATTTCTTTCATGTAATTGGCAAGAGTCCATGAGCTAGTGACATATGGGATATACAATCCTATCAGGAGGGGCAAAGTTTCCCAAACCTCAAAATGCCTATAAATACACCCCTCACCACACCCACAATTCAGTTTTACAAACTTTGCCTCCTATGGAGGTGGTGAAGTTAGTTTGTGCTAAGATTTCTACGTTGATATGCGCTTCTCAGCATTGTTGAAGCCCGATTCATCTCAGAGTACAGCGAATGTCAGAGGGATGTGAAGGGAGTATCACTTATTTGAATATGATGATTTCCCTAACGGGGGTCTATTTCATAGGTTCTCTGTTATCGGTCGTAGAGATTCATCTCCTACCTCCCTTTTCAGATCGACGATATACTCTCAATTTACCATTACCTCTACTAATAACTGTTTTAGTACTGGTTTGGCTATCTGCTATATGTGGATGGGTGTCTTTTGGTAAGTATAAAGTTCTAAATATATGTATTGTACTTATATTTGCCATGAGTCAGGTTCATGTATTTCCTTCAGCAGACTGTTAGTTTCATATTTGGGGAATTTAAACATTTTAAGAAATGTATTTCTTACCTGGGGTTTTAGTCTTTTTTTCAATTGACTACCTACTTCTTGCTATTGCGGGTATTAGGCCCGCGGGTGCGTCAAATGCTAAACTTTATTGCGTCATTCTTGCCGCGAAAAAAATTTTAGCGCGGAAAAAGACGTTTATGTGACGCAACTTCGTAATTTCCGGCGTCATACGTGACGCCGAGACCTTTCACACGGTGGCGTCATTAGTGACACGAGTGTGTCCTTTCCGGTTATTTTTGGCACCAAAAAAGTTTACGTTACATTGTGCGTCATACTTGGCGCCAAATTTTTTTCATTATTTCAATAACCAATTGATGTTTGCCTCTTGTTTTTTTCTCTATCAGAGGCCTATGCTTTTGCATTTTTTCCCATTCCTGAAACTGTCATATAAGGAAATAGATAATTTTGCTTTATATGTTGTTTTTTCTCTTACATTGAGCAAGATGTCCCAATCTGATCCTGCCTCAGATGTTTCTGCTGGAACATTGCTGCCTGACATCGGTTCTACCAAAGCTAAGTGCATTTGTTGTAAAAGTGTAGAAATTATTCCACCAAATGTCATTTGTAATAGTTGTCATGATAAACTTTTACATGCAGATAGTGTTTCCATCAGTAATAGTACATTGCCAGTTGCAGTTCCTTCAACTTCTAATGTACATGATATACCTGTAAATTTTAAAGAATTTGTTTCTGATTCTATTCTGAAGGCTTTGTTTGCATTTCCACCTTCTAATAAACGTAAAAGGTCTTTTAAAACTTCTCATTTAGCTGATGAAATTTCAAATGACCAGCAACATAATAATTTATCCTCTTCTGATGAGGATCTATCTGATTCAGAAGATCCTTCCTCAGACATTGACACTGACAAATCTACTTATTTATTTAAAATAGAGTATATGCGTTCTTTATTAAAAGAAGTGTTAATTACTTTGGATATTAAGGTAACCAGTCCTATTGACATTCAGTCTAATAAACGTTTAAATGCTGTTTTTAAACCTCCTGTGGTTTCCCCAGGGGTTTTTCCCATTCTTGAGGCTATTTCTGATATGATTTCTAGGGAATGGAATAAGCCAGGTACTTCTTTTATTCCTTCTTCAAGGTTTAAAAATTGTATCTTTTACCAGCAAAATCTATAGAGTTTTGTGAAAAAATCCCCAAAGTTGATGGGGCTATTCCTACTCTTGCTAAACGTACCACTATTCCTATGGAAGATAGTACTTCCTTTAAGGATCCTTTAGATAGGAAGCTTGAATCCTATCTAAGGAAGGCCTATTTATATTCAGGTCATCTTCTCAGACCTGCTATTTCTTTGGCTGATGTTGCGGCTGCCTCAACGTTTTGGTTGGAGAATTTAGCGCAACGAGAATTGGATCCTGACATATTTAGCATTACTCGCTTACTGCAACATGCTAATAATTTTATTTGTGATGCCATTTTTGATATTATCAAAATTGATGTTAGATCCATGTCTTTAGCTGTATTAGCTAGAAGAGCTTTGTGGCTTAAATCTTGGAATGCTGATATGACATCTAAATCTAGATTACTATCTCTTCCTTTCCTAGGTAATAATTTATTTGGCTCTCAGTTGGATTCTATTATTTCAACTATCACTGGAGGAAAAGGAGTTTTTTTGCCTCAGGATAAAAAACCTAAGGGTAAATCTAAAGCTTCTAACCGTTTTCGTTCCTTTCGTCAGAATAAGGAACAAAAACTCAATCCTCCTCCCAAGGAATCTGCTTCCAGTTGGAAGCCTTCCTCAAATTGGAATAAATCCAAGCCATTTAGGAAACCAAAGTCTTCCCCTAAGTCCGCATGAAGGTGTGGCCCTCATTCCAGCTCAGCTGGTAGGGGGCAGATTAAGGTTTTTCAAGGATTTTTGGATAAAATCTGTCCAAAATCATTGGATTCAGAGCATTGTCTCTCAAGGGTATCGAATAGGATTCAAAGTAAGACCTCATGTGATTTTTTTCTCTCACCCATCCCTGTAAATCCAGTAAAAGCTCAGGCTTTTCTGAAGTGTATTTCAGACCTGGAGTCTTCAGGGGTAATCATGCCAGTTCCTCCTCAGGAACAAGGTTTGGGGTTTTATTTAAACCTATTCATGTACCAAAGAAAGAAAATTTGTTCAGACCAGTTCTGGATCTGAAAATTTTGAATCGTTATGTAAGAGTACCAACTTTCAAGATGGTGACTATAAGGACTATTCTGCCTTTTGTTCAGCAAGGACATTATATGTCCACAATAGACTTGCAGGATGCATACCTTCATATTCCGATTCATCCAGAACACTATCAGTTTCTGAGATTCTCTTTTCTAGACAAGCATTACCAATTTGTTGCTCTTCCATTTGGCCTAGCAACAGCTCCAAGAATCTTTTCAAAGGTTCTGGGTGCCCTACTATCTGTAATCAGAGAACAGGGTATTGCGGTGTTTCCTTATTTGGATGATATCTTGGTACTAGCTCAGTTTTTACATACTGCAGAATCTCACACAAATCAACTAGTGTTGTTTCTTCGGAAACATGGTTGGAGGATCAATTTACCAAAAAGTTTCTTGATTCCTCAGACAAGGGTCACCTTTTTAGGTTTCCAGATAGATTCAGTGTCCATGACTCTGTCTCTAACAGACAAGAGACGTTTAAAATTGGTCGCAGCATGCCGGCACCTTCAGTCTCAGTTATTCCCTTCAGTGGCTATGTGCATGGAAGTTTTAGGTCTCATGACTGCAGCATCGGACGCATTCCCCTTTGCTCGTTTTCACATGAGACCTCTACAGCTTTGCATGCTGAATCAATGGTGCAGGGATTATACAAAGATATCACAATTAATATCCTTGAATCCCAATGTACGACACTCTCTGACATGGTGGATAGATCACCATTGTTTGGTTCAAGGGGCCTCTTTTGTTCGGCCAACCTGGACTGTGATCTCAACAGATGCGAGTCTTTCAGGTTGGGGAGCTGTTTGGGGATCTCTGACAGCACAAGGGGTTTGGAAATCTCAAGAGGCGAGATTACTAATAAATATTTTAGAACTCTGTGCAATTCTCAGGGCTCTTCAGTTTTGGCCTCTGCTAAAGAGAGAACTGTTCATTTGTTTTCAGACAGACAATATCACAACTGTGGCTTATGTCAATCATCAGGGTGGGACTCACAGTCCCCAAGCTATGAAAGAAGTATCTCGGATACTTGCTTGGGCGGAATCCAGCTCCTGTCTAATTTCTGCGGTGCATATCCCAGGTGTAGACAATTAGGAGGCGGATTATCTCAGCCGCCAGACTTTACATCCAGGGGAGTGTGTCTCTCCATCCAGATGTGTTTTCTCAGATTGTTCAGATGTGGGGTCTTCCAGAGATAGATCTCATGGCCTCTCATCTAAACAAGAAACTTCCCAGATACCTGTCCAGGTCCAGGGATGTTAAGGCGGAAGCAGTGGATGCACTGACACTTCCTTGGTGTTATCATCCTGCTTACATCTTCCCGCCTCTAGTTCTCCTTCCAAGAGTGATCTCCAAAATCATCATGGAACAGTCTTTTGTGTTGCTGGTGGCTCCAGCATGGCCACACAGTTTTGGTATGCGGATCTGGTGCGGATGTCCAGTTGCCCGCCTTGGCCACTTCCGTTACGGAGGGACCTACTATCTCAAGGTCCATTTTTCCATCAGGATCTCAAATCATTAAATTTGAAGGTGTGGAAATTGAACGCTTATTTCTATGTCATAGAGGTTTCTCTGACTCAGTGATTAATACTATGTTACAAGCTCGTAAATCTGTCTCTAGAAAGATTTATTATAGAGTTTGGAAGACTTACATTTCATGGTGTTCTTCTCATAAATTCTCTTGGCATTCTTTTAGAATTCCTAGAATTTTACAGTTCCTTCAGGATGGTTTGGATAAGGGTTTGTCTGCAAGTTCCTTGAAAGGACAAATCTCCGCTCTTTCTGTTTTATTTCACAGAAAGATTGCTATACTTACTGATATTCACTGTTTTGTACAGGCTTTAGTTCGTATTAAGCCTGTCATTAAATCAATTTCTCCTCCTTGGAGTCTTAATTTCGTTCTGAAGGCGTTACAGGCTCCTCCATTTGAGCCTATGCATTCTTTGGACATTAAACTACTTTCTTGGAAAGTGTTGTTCCTTTTGGCTATCTCTTCTGCTAGAAGAGTTTCTGAGCTATCTGCTCTTTCTTGTGAGTCTCCTTTTTCTGATTTTTCATCTGGATAAGGCAGTTTTGCGGACTTCTTTTCAATTTTTACCTAAGGTTGTGAATTCTAACAACATTAGAAGAGAAATTGTTGTCCCTTCCTTATGTCCTAATCCTAAGAATTCTTTGGAGAGATCCTTACAATCTTTGGATGTGGTAAGAGCTTTTAAATATTATGTGGAAGCTACTAAAGATTACAGGAAGACTTCCAGTCTATTTGTTTTATTTTCTGGTCCTAGGAAAGGTCTGAAGGCTTCTGCTAGTTCCTTGTCTTCTTGGTTGAAACTTTTGATTCATCAAGCTTATTTGGAGACGGGTCAGGCCCCGCCTCAGAGAATTACAGCTCATTCTACTAGATCAGTTTCCACTTTGTGGGCTTTTAAGAATGAAGCTTCAGTTGAACAGATTTGCAAAGCGGCGACTTGGTCCTCTTTGCATACATTTACTAAATTCTACCGTTTTGATGTATTTGCTTCTTTGGAAGCAGTTTTTGGTAGAAAAGTTCTTCAGGCAGCTATTTCAGTTTGATTCCTCTGCTTTTGATTTAAGTTTTTTTCTTTCAAAGATGAAATAAACTTATTTTTGTTTTGGGTTGTGGATTAATTTTTTCAGCGGTATATGGCTGTTTTTATTTTTATTCCCTCCCTCTCTAGTGACTCTTGAGTGGAAGACTCCACATCTTGGTTATTGATATCCCATATGTCACTAGCTCATGGACTCTTGCCAATTACATGAAAGAAAACATAATTTATGTAAGAACTTACCTGATAAATTAATTTCTTTCATATTGGCAAGAGTCCATGAGGCCCAGTCTTTTTATGGTGGTTATGATTTTTTGTATAAAGCACAATTATTTCCAAATTTCCTTTCTACTCCTTTCTTTATCACCCCACTGCTTGGCTATTTGTTAAACTGAATTGTGGGTGTTGTGAGGGGTGTATTTATAGGCATTTTGAGGTTTGGGAAACTTTGCCCCTCCTGGTAGGATTGTATATCCCATATGTCACTAGCTCATGGACTCTTGCAAATATGAAAGAAATATAAATTTATCAGGTAAGATCTTACATAAATTATATTTTCTCTACTAGGTAAAAATTCAAATGAAGTCCGCAAAACTGCCTTATCCTGATGAAAAATTAGAAAAGGAGATTCACAAGAAAGAGCAGATAACTCAGAAACTCTTCTAGCAGAAGAGATAGCCAAAAGGAACAACACTTTCCAAGAAAGTAGTTTAATATCCAAAGAATGCATAGGCTCAAAAGGAGGAGCCTGTAACGCCTTCAAACCCAAATTAAGACTCCAAGGAGGAGAAATTAATTTAATGACAGGCTTAATACGAACCAAAGCCTGTACAAAACAGTGAATATCAGCAAGATTAGCAATCTTTCTGTGAAATAAAACAGAAAGAGCAGAGATTGTCCCTTCAAGGAACTTGCAGACAAACCCCTATCCAAACCATCCTGGAGAAACTGTAAAATTCTAGGAATTCTAAAAGAATGCCAAGAGAATTTATGAGAAAAGCATCATGAAATGTAAGTCTTCCAGACCGATAATAAATCTTCCTAGAGACAGATTTACGAGCTTCTAACATAGTATTAATTACTGAGTCAGAGAAACCTCTATGACGTAGTACTAAGCGTTCAATTCCCATAACTTCAAAGTTAATGATTTGAGATCCTGATGGAAAAATGGACCTTGAGACAGTAGGTGCGGCCTTAACGGAAGTGGCCAAGGTTGGCAAATGGACATCCGAACAAAATCCGCATACCAAAACCTGTGGTGCCATGCTGGAGCCACCAGCAACACAAATGATTGTTCCATGATGATCTTGGAGAAACACTGCAATACCCTGTTCTCTGATTACAGAGAGTAGGGTACCTAGAACCTTTGAAAAGATTCTTGGAGCTGTTGCTAGGCCAAATGGAAGAGCAACAAATTGGTAATGCTTGTCTAGAAAAGAGAATCTCAGGAACTGATAATGTTCTGGATGAATCGGAATATGAAGGTATGCATCCTGCAAGTCTATTGTAGACATATAATGTCCTTGCTGAACAAAAGGCAGAATAGTCCTTATAGTCACCATCTTGAAAGTTGGTATTCTTACATAACGATTCAAAATTTTCAGATCCAGAACTGGTCTGAATGAATTTTCTTTCTTTGGGACAATGAATAGATTTGAATAAAACCCCAGACCTTGTTCCTGAAAAGGAACCGGCATGAATACCCCTGAAACCTCCAGGTCTGAAACACACTTCAGGAAAGCCTCTGCTTTTACTTGATTCACTTGGATGCATGAGAAAAAATCTTCTCACAGGAGGTCTTACTCTGAATCCTATTCGGTACCCCTGAGAGACAATGCTTTGAATCCATTGATTTTGGACAGAATTTGCCCAAACATCCTTGAAAAACCTTAATCTGCCCCCTACCAGCTGAGCTGGAATGAGGGCCACGCCTTCATGCAGACTTAGGGGCTGACTTTGGTTTCTTAAAAGGCTTGGATTTATTCCAATTTGAGGAAGGCTTCCAATTGGAAACAGATTCCTTGGGGGAAGGATTAGGTTTTTGTTCCTTATTTTGACGAAAGGAATTAAAACGATTAGAAGCCTTAGATTTACCCTTTATCCTGAGGCAAAAAAACTCCCTTCCCCCCACTAACAGTTGAAATAATAGAATCCAACTGAGAACCAAATAAATTATTACCTTGGAAAGAAAGAGATAGTAATCTAGACTTAGATGTCATATCAGCATTCCAAGATTTAAGCCAAAAAGCTCTTCTAGCTAAAATAGCTAAAGACATGGATCTAACATCAATTTTGATAATATCAAAAATAGCATCACAAATAAAAGGATTAGCATTTTGCAGTAAACGAACAATGCTATATAAGTCAGAATCCAATTCTTGTTGCGCTAAATTCTCCAACCAGAAAGTTGAAGCAGCTGCAACATCAGCCAAAGAAATTGCAGGCCTAAGAAGATGACCTGAATATAAATAGGCTTTCCTTAGCTTCCTATCTAAAGGATCTTTAAAGGAAGTACTTTCTTCCATAGGAATAGTGGTTCCATTAGCAAGAGTAGTAATAGCCCCATCAACTTTGGCGATCTTTTCCCAAAACTTTATTGAAATTGCTGGTAAAGGATACAATTTTTTAAACCTTGCAGAAGGATTAAAAGGAGTAACTGGCTTATTCCATTTCTTAGAACTCATATCAGAAATAGCATCAGGAATAGGAAAAACCTCTGGAGTAACCACAGGAGGTTTAAAAACAGAATTTAAACGTTTACTGGTTTTAATATCAAGAGGACTAGCTTCCTCAATATGCAAAGTAATTAACACTTCTTTTAGCAAAGAACGCATATACTCCATTTTAAATAAATAAGTAGATGTGTCAGTGTCAATCTCTGAGGAAGGATCTACTGAATCAGATAGATCCTCATCAGAGGTGGATAATTCATTATGTTGTCGGTCATTTGAAATTTCATCAACTTTATGAGAAGTTTTAAAAGACCTCTTACGCTTATTAGAATGTGGAGATGCAGACAAAGCCTTCTGAATAGAATCAGTAACAAATTCTTTAAAATTCATAGGTATATCATGTACATTAGAAGTTGAAGGAACTGCAACTGACAATGTACTATTACTGATGGACACGCTATTTGCATGTAAAAGTTTATCATGACAACTAATACAAATGACATTAGGAGATATAATCTCCACAATTTTACAACAAATGCACTTAGCTTTGGTAGAACCGATGTCAGGCAGCAAAGTTCCAACAGATACTTCTGAGGCAGGATCAGATTGAGACATCTTGCAAAATGTAAAAGAAAAACATATAAAGCAAAATTATCAATTTCCTTATATGACAGTTTCAGGAATGGGAAAAAATGCAAATAGCATAGCCCTCTGACATAGAAAAAGGCAAGAGTCAAAAGCAATGGGGCAATAAATAATGAAAAAAGTTTGGCCCAAGTATGACGCACAACGTAACTGAAAAATATATTTATTTTTGGCGCCAACCATGTCCAGAAATGACACACTCGCGCCACTAATGACGCAACCCTGTGTGAAACCTCTGCGTCACTTACGACGCCGGAAATGACGAACTTGCGTCAACAGACGTGCCTTTCGCGCCAAGAATGATGCAATAAAGTGTAGCATTTGGCACACCCGCGAGCCTAAGTCAGCCCGCATTTTGAAACAAAGTAGTCAATTGAAAAAAAGACTAAACCCCAGGTAAGAAAAATATTTCTTAATATTAGCTTTCCCCAAATATGAAACTGACAATCTGCAAAAGGAAATACATGAACCTGACTCATGGCAAATATAAGTACAATACATATATTTAGAACTTTATATAAATGCATAAATTGCCAAACCATAGCTGAGGTGTCTTAAGAAATAAAAACATACTTACCAAAAGACACCCACCCACATAGAGCAGATAGCCAAACCAGTACTGAAACGGTTATCAGTAGAGGTAATGGTATATGAGAGTATAAGATCTGAAAAGGGAGGTAGGAGATGAATCTCTATGACCGATAACAGAGAACCTATGAAATAGACCCCCGTTAGGGAAAGCATCGTATTCATAAGTGATACTCCCTTCACGTCCCTCTGACATTCGCTGCACTCTGAGAGGAATCAGGCTTCAAAATGCTGAGAAGCGCATGTCAACGTAGAAATCTTAGCACAAATTTACTTCACCACCTCCATAGGAGGCAAAGTTTGTAAAACTGAATTGTGGGTGTGGTGAGGGGTGTATTTATAGGCATTTTGAGGTTTGGGAAACTTTGACCTTCCTGGTAGGATTGTATATCCCATACGTCACTAGCTCATGGACTCTTGCCAATTACATGAAAGAAATTTATGTTTACCTGATAACATTAATTATTTCTGGACATGGTGAGTCCACAGCCCTCCCCTGTTTTTCAGACAGTTTTTTTATATAGACCTCAGGCACCTCTGCACCTTGTGTTATTTCCTTTCTCTCCTTTTCCTTCGTTAGAATGACTGGGGTTTGTGGGAAGGGAAGTGATACTTAACGGCTTTGCTGTGGTGCTCTTTTACTCCTCCTGGTGGTCAGGAGTGATATTCCCAATAGTAATTGACGATGATCCATTGACTCACTGTGTCAAGAAAGAAAGAAATTTATCAGGTACGCATAAATTTAGTTTTTTTTTAAAGTTGCATTAGCTGTTTAGTGACAAAATAAGCGTAAAGTTTTAGTGTCTATTAAACAATGGGAGCTGCCATGCTGTAACTTAGGTTACCTTCACTGCTGTGGCCAATTAGGAACAGTTATAAATAGGTCACTAGAGTGTGCAGCCAATGGCTTTGTGGAATATAACAGTGTTCTGCACTTCCATTTCTCACTGGAACTGAAAATCTCACTATTTCAGAATGGAATTACAGAAAAAGGGGACAAAATAAATAATTTATGTATATTTCTTAGTTTTTTTATATATACAATTTATCATTTTATACAGGGAGTGCAGAATTATTAGGCAAATGAGTATTTTGACCACATCATCCTCTTTATGCATGTTGTCTTACTCCAAGCTGTATAGGCTCGAAAGCCTACTACCAATTAAGCATATTAGGTGATGTGCATCTCTGTAATGAGAAGGGGTGTGGTCTAATGACATCAACACCCTATATCAGGTGTGCATAATTGTAAGGCAACTTCCTTTCCTTTGGCAAAATGGGTCAAAAGAAGGACTTGACAGGCTCAGAAAAGTCAAAAATAGTGAGATATCTTGCAGAGGGATGCAGCACTCTTAAAATTGCAAAGCTTCTGAAGCGTGATCATCGAACAATCAAGCGTTTCATTCAAAATAGTCAACAGGGTCGCAAGAAGCGTGTGGAAAAACCAAGGCGCAAAATACCTGCCCATGAACTGAGAAAAGTCAAGCGTGCAGCTGCCAAGATGCCACTTGCCACCAGTTTGGCCATATTTCAGAGCTGCAACATCACTGGAGTGCCCAAAAGCACAAGGTGTGCAATACTCAGAGACATGGCCAAGGTAAGAAAGGCTGAAAGACGACCACCACTGAACAAGACACACAAGCTGAAACGTCAAGACTTGGCCAAGAAATATCTCAAGACTGATTTTTCTAAGTTTTTATGGACTGATTAAATGAGAGTGAGTCTTGATGGGCCAGATGGATGGGCCCGTGGCTGGATTGGTAAAGGGCAGAGAGCTCCAGTCCGACTCAGACGCCAGCAAGGTGGAGGTGGAGTACTGGTTTGGGCTGGTATCATCAAAGATGAGCTTGTGGGGCCTTTTCGGGTTGAGGATGGAGTCAAGCTCAACTCCCAGTCCTACTGCCAGTTTCTGGAAGACACCTTCTTCAAGCAGTGGTACAGGAAGAAGTCTGCATCCTTCAAGAAAAACATGATTTTCATGCAGGACAATGCTCCATCACACGCGTCCAAGTACTCCACAGCGTGGCTGGCAAGAAAGGGTATAAAAGAAGAAAATCTAATGACATGGCCTCCTTGTTCACCTGATCTGAACCCCATTGAGAACCTGTGGTCCATCATCAAATGTGAGATTTACAAGGAGGGAAAACAGTACACCTCTCTGAACAGTGTCTGGGAGGCTGTGGTTGCTGCTGCACGCAATGTTGATGGTGAACAGATCAAAACACTGACAGAATCCATGGATGGCAGGCTTTTGAGTGTCCTTGCAAAGAAAGGTGACTATATTGGTCACTGATTTGTTTTTGTTTTGTTTTTGAATGTCAGAAATGTATATTTGTGAATGTTGAGATGTTATAATGGTTTCATTGGTAAAAATAAATAATTGAAATGAGTATATATTTGTTTTTTGTTAAGTTGCCTAATAATTATGCACAGTAATAGTCACCTGCACACACAGATATCCCCCTAAAATAGCTATAACTAAAAACAAACTAAAAACTACTTCCAAAACTATTCAGTTTGATATTAATGAGTTTTTTGGGTTCATTGAGAACATGGTTGTTGTTCAATAATAAAATTAATCCTCAAAAATACAACTTGCCTAATAATTTTGCACTCCCTGTATTACCATCTCAAAGTGTTTAATGTCCTTTTAATACCGGACTAAAAAACTGTGATATACACATTAAAAACCAAATACGTTTCCTCCACCAGATGGCGACAAAAACTTTTAAGATTAATAACATAATTTATGTAGGAACTTACCTGATAAATTCATTTCTTTCATATTAGCAAGAGTCCATGAGCTAGTAACGTATGGGATATACATTCCTAGCAGGAGGGGCAAAGTTTCCCAAACCTCAAAATGCCTACAAATACACCCCTCACCACACCCACAAATCAGTTTAACGAATAGCCAAGAAGTGGGGTGATAAGAAAAAAGTGCGAAAGCATAAAAAATAAGGAATTGGAATAATTGTGCTTTATACAAAAAAATCATAACCACCACAAAAAAGGGTGGGCCTCATGGACTCTTGCTAATATGAAAGAAATGAATTTATCAGGTAAGTTCTTACATAAATTATGTTTTCTTTCATGTAATTAGCAAGAGTCCATGAGCTAGTGACGTATGGGATAATGACTACCCAAGATGTGGATCTTTCCATGCAAGAGTCACTAGAGAGGGAGGGATAAAATAAAGACAGCCAATTCCGCTGAAAAAATAATCCACACCCAAAATAAAGTTTAAATTTTATAATGAAAAAAACTGAAAACATAAGCAGAAGATTCAAACTGAAACAGCTGCCTGAAGTACTTTTCTACCAAAAACAGCTTCAGAAGAAGAAAACACATCAAAATGGTAGAATTTAGTAAAAGTATGCAAAGAAGACCAAGTTGCTGCTTTGCAAATCTGATCAACCGAAGCTTCATTCCTAAACGCCCAGGAAGTAGAACCTGACCTAGTAGAATGAGCTGTAATCCTTTGAGGCGGAGTTTTACCCGACTCGACATAAAACATGATGAATTAAAGATTTCAACCAAGATGCCAAAGAAATGGCAGAGGCCTTCTGACCTTTCCTAGAACCGGAAAAGATAACAAATAGACTAGAAGTCTTTCGGAAATTCTTAGTGGCTTCAACATAATATTTCAAAGCTCTAACTACATCCAAAGAATGCAATGATTTCTCCTTAGAATTCTTAGGATTAGGACATAATGAAGGAACCACAATTTCTCTACTAATGTTGTTGGAATTCACAACCTTAGGTAAAAATTGAAAAGAAGTTCGCAACACCGCCTTATCCTGGTGAAAAATCAGAAAAGGAGACTCACAAGAAAGAGCAGATAATTCAGAAACTCTTCTGGCAGAAGAGATGGCCAAAAGGAACAAAACTTTCCAAGAAAGTAATTTAATGTCCAATGAATGCATAGGTTCAAACGGAGGAGCTTGAAGAGCCCCCAGAACCAAATTCAAACTCCAAGGAGGAGAAATTGACTTAATAACAGGTTTTATACGAACCAAAGCTTGTACAAAACAATGAATATCAGGAAGATTGGCAATCTTTCTGTGAAAAAGAACAGAAAGAGCAGAGATTTGTCCTTTCAAGGAACTTGCAGACAAACCTTTATCCAAACCATCCTGAAGAAACTGTAAAATTCTCGGAATTCTAAAAGAATGCCAGGAAAAATTATGAGAAAGACACCAAGAAATATAAGTCTTCCAGACTCTATAATATATCTCCCTAGATACAGATTTACGAGCCTGTAACATAGTATTAATCACAGAGTCAGAGAAACCTCTTTGACTAAGAATCAAGCGTTCAATCTCCATACCTTTAAATTTAAGGATTTGAGATCCTGATGGAAAAAAGGACCTTGCGACAGAAGGTCTGGTCTTAACGGAAGAGTCCACGGTTGGCAAGAGGCCATCCGGACAAGATCCGCATACCAAAACCTGTGAGGCCATGCTGGAGCTACCAGCAGAACAAATGAGCATTCCTTCAGAATCTTGGAGATCACTCTTGGAAGAAGAACTAGAGGCGGAAAGATATAAGCAGGATGATACTTCCAAGGAAGTGACAATGCATCCACTGCTTCCGCTTGAGGATCCCTGGATCTGGACAGATACCTGGGAAGTTTCTTGTTTAGATGAGAGGCCATCAGATCTATTTCTGGAAGTCCCCACATTTGGACAATCTGAAGAAATACCTCTGGGTGAAGAGACCATTCGCCCGGATGCAACGTTTGGCGACTGAGATAATCCGCTTCCCAATTGTCTATACCTTGGATATGAACCGCAGAAATTAGACAGGAGCTGGATTCCGCCCAAAACAGAATTCGAGATACTTCTTTCATAGCCAGAGGGCTGTGAGTCCCTCCTTGATGACTGATGTATGCCACAGATGTGACATTGTCTGTCTGAAAGCAAATGAACGATTCTCTCTTTAGAAGAGGCCAAGACTGAAGAGCTCTGAAAATTGCACGGAGTTCCAAAATATTGATCGGTAATCTCACCTCCTGAGATTCCCAAACCCCTTGTGCCGTCAGAGACCCCCACACAGCTCCCCAACCTGTAAGACTTGCATCTGTTGAGATTACAGTCCAGGTCGGAAGAACAAAAGAAGCCCCCTGAACTAAACGATGGTGATCTGTCCACCACGTCAGAGAGTGTCGTACAATCGGTTTTAAAGATATTAATTGAGATATCTTTGTGTAATCCCTGCACCACTGGTTCAGCATACAGAGCTGAAGAGGTCGCATGTGAAAACGAGCAAAGGGGATCGCGTCCGATGCAGCAGTTATAAGACCTAGAATTTCCATGCATAAGGCTACCGAAGGGAATGATTGTGACTGAAGGTTTCGACAAGCTGATATCAATTTTAGACGTCTCTTGTCTGTCAAAGATAGAGTCATGGACACTGAATCTATCTGGAAACCCAAAAAGGTTACCCTTGTCTGAGGAATCAATGAACTTTTTGGTAAATTGATCCTCCAACCATGATCTTGAAGAAACAACACAAGTCGATTCGTATGAGATTCTGCTAAATGTGAAGACTGAGCAAGTACCAAGATATCGTCCAAATAAGGAAATACCACAATACCCTGTTCTCTGATTACAGACAGAAGGGCACCGAGAACCTTTGTAAAAATTCTTGGAGCTGTTGCTAGGCCAAACGGCAGAGCCACAAACTGGTAATGCTTGTCTAGGAACGAGAATCTCAGAAACTGATAGTGATCTGGATGAATCGGAATATGCAGATATGCATCCTGTAAATCTATTGTAGACATATAATGCCCTTGCTGAACAAAAGGCAGGATAGTCCTTACAGTTACCATTTTGAATGTTGGTATCCTTACATAACGATTCAATATTTTTAGATCCAGAACTGGTCTGAAGGAATTCTCCTTCTTTGGTACAATGAAGAGATTTGAATAAAACCCCATCCCCTGTTCCAGAACTGGAACTGGCATAATTACTCCAGCCAACTCTAGATCTGAAACACATTTCAGAAATGCTTGAGCCTTCGCTGGATTTACTGGGACACGGGAAAGAAAAAATCTCTCTTTGCAGGAGGCCTTATCTTGAAGCCAATTCTGTACCCTTCTGAAACAATATTCTGAATCCAAAGATTGTGAACGGAATTGATCCAAATTCCTTTGAAAAAACGTAATCTGCCCCCTACCAGCTGAGCTGGAATGAGGGCCGCACCTTCATGTGGACTTAGGAGCTGGCTTTGATTTTCTAAAAGGCTTGGATTTATTCCAGACTGGAGATGGTTTCCAAACTGAAGGATCAGGCTTTTGTTCCTTGTTGTGACGAAAGGAACGAAAACGATTATTAGACCTAAATTTACCTTTAGATTTTTTATCCTGTGGTAAAAAAGTTCCTTTCCCTCCAGTAACAGTTGAGATAATAGAATCCAACTGAGAACCAAATAATTTATTACCCTGGAAAGAAAGGGAAAGCAGAGTAGACTTAGAAGACATATCAGCATTTCAAGTTTTAAGCCATAAAGCTCTTCTAGCTAAAATAGCTAGAGACATATACCTGACATCAACTCTAATGATATCAAAGATGGCATCACAAATAAAATTATTAGCATGTTGAAGAAGAAGAATAATGCTATGAGAATTATGATCTGTTACTTGTTGCGCTAAAGCTTCCAACCAAAAAGTTGAAGCTGCAGCAACATCCGCCAAAGATATAGCAGGTCTAAGAAGATTACCTGAACACAAGTAAGCTTTTCTTAGAAAGGATTCAATTTTCCTATCTAAAGGATCCTTAAAGGAAGTACCATCTGCCGTAGGAATGGTAGTACGCTTAGCAAGGGTAGAGACAGCCCCATCAACCTTAGGGATTTTGTCCCAAAATTCTAATCTGTCAGATGGCACAGGATATAATTGCTTAAAACGTTTAGAAGGAGTAAATGAATTACCCAAATTATTCCATTCCCTGGAAATTACTTCAGAAATAGCACCAGGAACAGGAAAAACTTCTGGAATAACTATAGGAGATTTAAAAACCTTATCTAAACGTTTAGATTTAGTATCAAGAGGACCAGAATCCTCTGAACCAGAAGAGCCATTATCAGAATCAGAATGATGATGTTCATTTAAAAATTCATCTGAAAAATGAGAAGTTTTAAAATACTTTTTATGTTTACTAGAAGGAGGAATAACAGACATAGCCTTCTTAATGGATTTAGAAACAAAATCTCTTATGTTATCAGGAACACTCTGAGTATTAGATGTTGATGGAACAGCAACAGGTAATGTAACTTTAATAAAGGAAATATTATCTGCATTAACAAGTTTGTCATGACATTCAATACAAACAACAGCTGGAGGAACAGATACCATAAGTTTACAGTAAATACACTTAGCTTTGGTAGCTCCATCCCCAGGCAGGGATATTCCAGAAGTATCTTCTGACTCAGCTTCAACATGGGACATCTTGCAATATGTAATAGAAAAAACAACATATAAAGCAAAATTGATCAAATTCCTTAAATGACAGTTTCAGGAATGGGAAAAAATGCCATAGAACAAGCTTCTAGCAACCAGAAGCAATAAAAAATGAGACTTAAATAATGTGGAGACAAAAGTGACGCCCATATTTTTTTAGCGCCAAATAAGACGCCCACATTATTTGGCGCCTAAATGCTTTTGGCGCCAAAAATGACGCCACATCCGGAACGCCGACATTTTTGGCGCAAAAGAATGTCAAAAATGACGCAACTTCCGGCGACACGTATGACGCCGGAAACAGAAAAAAAAATTTGCGCCAAAAAAGTCCGCGCCAAGAATGACACAATAAAATGAAGCATTTTCAGCCCCCGCGAGCCTAACAGCCCACAGGGAAAGTCAAATTTTAAGGTAAGAAAAAAATTGTTTTATTCAAATGCATTATCCCAAATATGAAACTGACTGTCTGAAAATAAGGAATGTTGAACATCCTGAGTCAAGGCAAATAAATGTTTGAATACATATATTTAGAACTTTATAAAAAAGTGCCCAACCATAGCTTAGAGTGTCACAGAAAATAAGACTTACTTACCCCAGGACACTCATCTACATGTTGTAGAAAGCCAAACCAGTACTGAAACGAAAATCAGCAGAGGTAATGGTATATATATAAGAGTATATCGTCGATCTGAAAAGGGAGGTAAGAGATGAATCTCTACGACCGATAACAGAGAACCTATGAAATAGACCCCGTAGAAGGAGATCATTGAATTCAAATAGGCAATACTCTCCTCACATCCCTCTGACATTCACTGCACGCTGAGAGGAAAACCGGGCTCCAACCTGCTGCGGAGCGCATATCAACGTAGAATCTAGCACAAACTTACTTCACCACCTCCATAGGAGGCAAAGTTTGTAAAACTGATTTGTGGGTGTGGTGAGGGGTGTATTTGTAGGCATTTTGAGGTTTGGGAAAGTTTGCCCCTCCTGGTAGGAATGTATATCCCATACGTCACTAGCTCATGGACTCTTGCTAATTACATGAAAGAAATGTTTATTTTGCCTAGAAGGCTTCAAACAATGTAACAGGCTTTACAGTTTACTGTATTTAAGTCTCAAGCCTTCCTTGTAGACATGGCACAGTCTGTTAGTATGTAATGTAAATATGACAAACCTATAACCTATTCGCATGTATGTCATTCTGACAAACCAGGCTACATAAATTAAAATGACAGGCAATTTCATAGATGGCAACCATACTGCATTTTGTGTGATTGTGACAGTAAAGTAGCTCTATCCCTTCTGCTGCAGTCATGAACCTATTTATGTCCCTGATTCACAAAGTGAAACCAGGAAATTCATAACCTCTGTCCAGAAACCACCAACTCTACCCAAACAGCATACCAATACCCCAAGACCAACCTTATACCATCTTCCCCCATCACCCCCTGGCAATGCATACATCTTACCTGCCAGTATTGGCTGGTATGTAACTGGGGGAACATCCTTTGTTGTATAGTTGGCATGGAAGTAATGTAACTACAGGTGTCTCAGTTGTCACAATTTAGACTGTGCCCACCACTCAATAGGGACCATATGGCCCTACAATCAGTAGTGGCATTGCTACAGGAAGGACTGGTGGGCCTCAGTCTTCATCTGCTTTCTGTCTAGCCCTGTTCTGTAACACTCTAAAAAAACAAGGCTCACAGTGTAAGGTTACTGTTAGGATTTGCCTTTACAAATAAAGTATGAAGTATGCCACTGTGTTGCTGCACCATATTTAACCTTTTAACGCTGTTAGGACGTTGTATTCCGTCAAAATTTTGCTGGGCTTTAGTGCCGAAGGACGAAATACAACGTCCTAACCGATTGGCTTCCCTGATGGGATCGTGGTCTGGAGGGCGTGCCTAGCATCATAGGGACGCCCCGTGATGCAATCCCATCATTGAAATCTCGTGATCACGTGCACGATCGCGAGTTTTCAATTTGTTTACATCGGAACAGTTGTTCCGATGTAGACACGTTAACCCAGGCATGAAAGGGTTAAACAGGAAGTGCACATCCTCTTGGGTGGAGTAATTGTGGTCGAAGGAGGCAAACAGCCAGAAACTGCACTTTAAAAATGGGGGGGGCTGAAACAGCCTTTGCCCAGAGGCCCAGTGAGGTCTTGTTACACCCCTGTTAGTGGCATACATTCAAAGACTAAAGGCATATATATATATATATATATATATCTCAAACCATGGGCAAGCTATTAGATATGTATTAGATACTCCATATTCTTATTATGGTTAAATTATTAAAAGTACACATTTGCTGGCAGTATTATATGGGATATTTGAACACCACAGTATTTGTAGAATCATATCCACTAAGCAAATAGCGGATAATTTAACCATAATAAGAATATGAAGTACTAATGAAAGTAACTCGTAGCATTAAGCAGATGCACTATGCTCGATTCAGATGTAACAGTGCACAAGATACTTCTATAACTGGTAGCAATTTATCACAAAAGTTACAGATTCTTTGGGCATTAATTTACCCTCTATACTTAAGCCACTTACTTTTGGTTAAAGCGCTCTCAAATTATTCCAAGCATAATTAAAGTGACAGAGTATCGGCACCAGAGCTGTTAAAAGAACATTAAGCCAAAATTGACAACGTTGATTGTCAGGCACATCATATATTCATGATTTGAATAATCTGTTATTATAGTGTGATTAATTTAATATGCTAATAAGCACTACAAGTACATTCACAAAGATATATTATTAGTACCGCAGTCGCTTGAATAATACAATCATGTTAGCGTTACTGTACTTTGGTTAACCTAATGTGCTTACAATTAATACAAGCTCAATGATAGTGGTAAATTATCAATACCGAAGCAGCTATAATACTACTAAGCCAATACTCCTAATAGTGAATCTGCAAAACAACGTACATTAATCACTTGTACCTCGCCACTATAAAAATAAACAATCCAAACAATTTTGTTTAAACATGTAACTACTTGATAACTGAATGATTAGTTTTATATACAGGTGGCCCTCGTTTTACAACGGTTCAATTTACACCGTTTCAGAATAACAACCTTTTTTTCCAGTCATGTGACTGCTATTGAAAAGCATTGAGAAGCAGTGCATTTATTAAAATAGCCAGTAGGTGGAGCTGTCCGCTTGTGTTGCAGCAAAGCCAAGCAAGCTGAAATTTATCAGTTTAACCAGACCTGAGCTATCAAGCAGATTTCAAAGGAACAAGATCTTCCTGTCTATAACTCCAGATTGGAATGCATAGGAAGAACTGTTTGCAGAAAAATGCAAGTGAAGTCTGTGTTGTGTGATTATTTTATTAGGTTTATAATGCTGTTTAGCAAATGTTTTTGTTCATTTAACTTAGTTTAATTATATATTCTGTGTTGTGTGATTATTTTATTAGGTTTATAATGCTGTCTAGCATTTAAAGTCTTTATTTCAAAGCTTTAAAAATAATGTATTGGGTATTACTTATGACAATTTTGAGAGGGGCCTGGAACCTATCTACCTAACTTCCCATTGACTTACATTATAAACTGGGTTTCAATTTACAACAGTTTCGATTTACAACCATTCCATCTGGAACCTAACCCCGGCATAAACTGAGGGCTACCTGTATTCTATTGCTAATAGCAGTTTGGCCCTGTAATCAGTAATACACTAACTGTATCAAACAGGTCAGGACCTGAGCAGTGTCTATACAGAACACAACTGTTTTTGAACTAAGTGGTTAGAAGGTTATACACTGGATACTACTATATAGTGGTGTTCTCAACCCAATTTTTTTTTTTTTTAACAATAGTTTTTTATTAGTTTTACAATAGTAAACGGTACAAGAATATACTGCATACATATAATTTCACAAACAAACAATACGTCATGTTTACAAAGAGTTGAGAAGACTTCCACATCCTGCATATCTAATAGGCTAAAGACACTATTTCTGTATGGTTGAGTGGGTAATCAACCGGAGGTGGTTCTAGTCATGCATCAGTTCAAGAGTTCTCACCTTCCGGGGTCAATGAACCCTTAGCGAAGCCTTATGCCTCCTCTGCGTACCTCAGAGGGTAGTAAAAAAAATGTCAACATGTAAAGTCCCTGTATAAACAACTGTGACCTTAGTCACTAGAGGGCGCTGAAACTATTAGTAAATATGAAGGGAATAGACAACCTCCCAATGGGGGAGACAAGCTGCACCTCTTAATACCAAAAATTGGAATAAGAACTGAAATATAAGTATGATAAACACACAAGAGGGCGCTATAACAACTGAGTGGTACAAAAGATTATCAGTGATAAAAACAATAACAAACAATATATATGAGAAACTGTGAATAGATCATGGACTCTCACCATACAGACGATATAACTATTGATATTCAGTCCCAAACATGTGTACAATGTTCATATGTCCAATGTCCCAATGGTGAGAGCAGAACCAGTTGCTGCCGGTAATCCTGCACTCTCCTCCTGTAAATGCCCTCTTCTCTCCTAAATGACCGGAGGCAGATCTATAGGGGTGGAGGGGAAACAGAGGCGACAAATGTGTGTATCCAGTGTGATAATGGACCCCCCTGCACAAGTATGCTATACCCAGGGTACTCACACTTTGACTTAGCACACCAATGTGCTGGTAGGCGCAGACTGGCTATCAGAGCAAGCCAGCTAGCTCTCTCCGGTGCACTCTCTCGCTGTGGTAATCGTCAAAGTCTGATCCGCTGTGTCTCCTTAGTGCTGGTCTCCAACGCCAACAGGAACTGGTAACGGACTAACTCCCAAGGATTGGTAATGAGGATATACTTGTCATAGAATCACATGCGATGGTATAAAATAGGCTTTAATCAGTATTAAAAACAACCATACAGATTCCACAAGTGAATATCAGGTATGTATTCTTTGCTACGCGTTTCTCGGCTACTTATGGGCCGTTTCTTCAGGCATATTTGTATAAACATTTGAATCGGCTATATATTGCCGCTCATTACCAAATCCTCCCTCCCCCCATCAGACCCAATAGGCGTGTAGCTTTCAGCCATTGGCTATAGACAAACATCCAGCTGATACTTAGTAACGTGATTTGAATGGATACATATACAATCCAAATTTCAAACAATGGTATATTCATACAAAGTTACAAATATAGTTATCTACTTAGTATTGCAAACATCATTATTTTCCCTCTTAAGAATGACTTTCAATAGATAAAACTTTGTGAGATCTCTCAATCTCACTTCCAATGTGCAACGCAGCTGAAAACTAAAATATATATATGTATATAAATAAAACACCTCATGTGAGATTTGGTTTCCGCTGCCAAAAACTGACAACTTGGATAGGATGCAGTAAATATCTATCTAGATGAAGTATATATTCAAGGTTTAATTGTATATAATTTTCTCATATGATTTATTAAAGGGACCTCCTATCGTAAGGTAACTATTATTAGTAAATTTCTTTACGCTAATTCTTTACTCTAAATGGAACTCTTTACTTATTAGACTGGACAACCATATATGTCTAATAATTAAAATAGCTGTATATGAATATGTAGATTAAATAAATATGAAATAAATATAATATTAAATAAATGAAAGATCATAAGTGATGGACGAGAAATAGCCAAAAATCCCGCAACATCTATTGCACTTTCTGAATCGATTTTAGCTGAGTATTTTGCTCCTATTTTGCATACCTATTGTAAGGTGTAACCCCCTCCTAAATTCCAAAGGTATAAGTGATGGGCATAGTACTATGAATAGTGTTGCTTCCCATACGTGTAGAAAAATAGTGAGTTATATGTAGAATTATAAAAACAACGTGAAAGACCATTAATGGTCAAAGTGCTACGACTATTTGTTATTATATCAGGAATCACCAATAGTTCCTGATTAGGTGCATATGATTTTTATAATAGTTACAGTGATATGTGTGATGTATCAACATGATACTGCTACAAGTACTAAAAGTAAATAGTGAACCTTATATGTGTCGAAGTGAAAAGAATAGATAAAATTAAAAGTCATAACATGTTACTATGTGCAATATACATTGGATTATGTCCAATGTAAACTAGTATGTGCTTATATGTGTGTGACTAATATAAAACTAATCCCTGGTCTAGGTTTATAATGCGTGTGTGATATATAAAAAAAATTACCAACATAAATAAAATGAGGTGAGATGTACACCAAAAATTATAAAAAGATTCAAGTTAGAAAGCAGCAGAGTCAATAACTTCGTTGAGACCGTCTGGAAAAAGTGATCCAAATTTGTGGATCCAAAAAGTCTCTCTTTGGCGAAGTTTGATGAATCTATTGTACTTGTTAGAGGGTAAAATGCTTTCAATGGGGGTGATTTTGAAACTACATGGTTCCCCCTTGTGTTCTTGTATATGGTGTCTTGAGACACTATGTTTATCAGATTCATATCGAATGTTTCTGAAGTGTTCACTCCATCTGGTGCGAATGTTGCGTATTGTGCGCCCTAGGTACTGTATCCCACATTTACAGGATAACACATAGATAACGAAAGATGAGCTGCATGTGAGGTATTGCCCTATCTGATATGACCCTCCTGTCGTGTGAGCTGTAATCTTTTTTGCTCCATGGGTTATATATTGACACATATAGCATCTTGATTTGCCGCATCTAAAAACACCTATACGGCCCATTTTTTTATTATTATTATTGCTATTATTCGATGTACCTTTAATTGCTTTTTTAGAGATGACTACCTTACTGGGCGCTAATGATTGCTTAATATTAGGTGCTCTCCTATATACAATGCTAGGGGTGGAATTTAAATTTCTTTTCAGTATGGGGTCCTTAAGCAAAATGGGCCAGTGTTTTTGTAATGTCTTTTTGATAAGTTTATGATTAGAATTATATTGAGTGACGAACAGGGGTTGTTCTTTCATGTTATTATTCTTTGGTATCTGAATATTATTGTTATTTTTACTGGGATTGAGTATTAAAGCTCTATCTCTCTCACATGCCTTCCTATATCCATTATTAATGATTTCAGGGGGATACCCTTTTTCTCTGAATCTTTCTATTAAAATTTGTGACTGTTCATGAAATGTGTCGTCCGAACTGCAGTTCCTTTTTATACGGCAAAACTGACTGAATGGAATATTATTCTTCCATTGGGAATAATGGTTGCTGGAATAATGTAAAAAATTATTGCAATCAACAGTCTTAAAGTATGTGCAAGTGCAAATATTATGATTTCTATCAAATGAGAGGTTAAGATCTAAAAATTCAATTCTATCTGGTTGCACATTGGAAGTGAACTGGATACCCATATCATTTTTATTTAAAAATGTACAAAAGGAATGTGCCTCCTCAATGGTCCCTTTAAAAACAAATAAAAGGTCATCTATGTAGCGGCCATAGTACACCAGGTTGCCCCACCAGTTGGAGTTATATATATATCTATTTTCAAAATAACCCATGAAGAGGTTTGCGAAACTGGGGGCAAACCTGGTGCCCATGGCCGTACCTCTGATTTGTAGATAAAACTCATCTAAAAACTTAAAATAATTATGTTTTAAAATAAACTCAATAAGACTAAGCAAATATTCCTTCTGCTTAGCAGGCATAAATAAGTCATCCTCCAAAAAATGTCTCACTGTAGATATACCTAATTCGTGAGATATGTTTGAATATAGAGCGCTCACATCTGCAGTAACCCAAATGGAATCCTTATCACATTTAACCCCTTCAAGTTTTTGTAATAAATCCGTTGTATCACGAATATATGAAGGAAGGTTTTGAACATATTTCTGCAAGTAACTATCTATGTATCCTGATAATTTATCCGTAAGGCTATTCATGCCTGCAATAATGGGCCTTCCTGGAGGTTGTGCAGGATTTTTATGGATTTTAGGAAGATGGTAGTAGTAAGGGATGGAAGGATGTGAAGGAGTAAGGTATTTCCTTTCTTTAGAATTAAGTATTCCATTACTGCTACCATCTTCCAATATCCGCAAAAGTTTTTTCAAAAAAGTCTGTGTAGGATCCACCTCTAATTTTCTATAATATTCTGTGTTATGGAGAATGTTCTGTGCTTCTCTAACATAGTCTGTATAGTCTTGGAGTACTATACCTCCCCCCTTGTCTGCCTGCCTGATCACCAGAGTGGGATCATTGGCAAGCGATTGTAAGGCTCTATACTCATGTGGCCAAAGTTTTTTATGACCTTTGGGAAATTTGGGGATTTTCTCTAGATCCTCCATAACTAGCTGTTGAAATAGATCGATGTATGTAACATCATCCTTAGGTGGGTTAAAGCTGGAAGGGGGGGCAAGAGAAGTATGGATATATCCCTCAAATAGTTCTTCCACTAACATGTCAGGTTCTACATATATAGTTTGCATTAAAGTCTGACTGTCCATATTGTTAGTGAGGATAGGTGTTCCAGTAATATTTTTCCTTTTTAGTGTTTTTAGCGAGAAGTATCTTTGTAAGGCCAATTTTCTTGTATATAAGAGGTGCAGCTTGTCTCCCCCATTGGGAGGTTGTCTATTCCCTTCATATTTACTAATAGTTTCAGCGCCCTCTAGTGACTAAGGTCACAGTTGTTTATCCGTTTTGTTCACATTACTTAGTATAGTTTTGTATTAGAGGAGCAGCTTTCACACTGTGAGGAATTATAGCCTTTTTTAGGGAATTGGATTTTTATTAATTTTTTCCGCACTTTGGTATATCGCTTATAATAGACCTATATAACCCAGAGGGGTATATTTAACACATAATATATAGTATATCAATATGTTATCAGCTAAAGAAAGAGTGAGTAGAAGGAATTCATTCAATCCGCCAACAACAGCAGAAGGGGTTAGTCAGGGCCCCCTTGAGATTAAGAGCATAGATACACTATTCTCCAAATTGGGTGATTTACTCAAGAATGAGCATAGGCACTGGTGGGACCTAGATTGCCTCAAAAAATATAAAGAAAAAAGACAAATCCCTAGGGGCCTTAGGATTTTTAAGCATTGCTCATTCAAGAATGACCCTGAGCTGACCAAGAAATGGTATGAAATTTTAGATGAATCTTCATTCAATCTAATAGACCTGTTGATTGATCACAGACAGAAACTGGTTGATGCTCTAGAGATAGAGATAGACGCAGTCCAAAAAGAATTAGAACCCATGAAGGAACATTCCGAATACCATAGGTTAAATATAGAGACTATAAAAATAGTGGACGACTATCAAAATGAGATCATTAGAATAAAAAATGGTAAATTCAAGAGGGATGAAGAAGATTATTCTGAGGGGATTGTTTATTCTTATAATAAGAAAACACAAGATAAGAAGGAGACCAGTAATGGTTGGACAGTGGTACAATACAATAGAAATCGGAACGTTAATAATAACAAAAATCCGAATCAAAATAGAAATCCACCCTCCAACCACTATAGGAATACTTCTACATCACAACAAGGTCATTATAGAAGTAGAGATGAACCTCAGAACAATAATTTCTACCATGGTACAAAGGGAAATCAATATCATTATCAATATGATAATTATAGGACCAATACATACAATGATAAATCATTTCCCAACCCCAATTTCATTCCACTACATAACAGATATGAGTCACTCCAGAGTAATCCTAATAAAGATAACTATAGGAGTCCCCATTGCGATAACTCTACAGGGCCCAAAGCAAAGGGGAATGGTAATCAACAAAGGGCTGAGCTACCATCTACATCTAATGCTGATTTTTTAGGGGTGCGCAATTTGGCACCACTATGGAGGAGGAACCCAGGTCCCCAAAATACACTCAATCCACCACAAAATTCACAAAAAAAGAAAAGACCTTTTCCAAACGGGGAAGACGAGGGAGAGGGCACTCCTCAAAAAAAGAGCAACTACAGAAATTAGCAAAAGGTATTTTCAACCTATCTTCACATCAGCTTTCTGATGATGAGATAAGAATACTAGGGCGAGGTCTGTCCTTTTGTCCACCTAACCCACACAAAATCTTTGATTTGTTTGTAGATCTAAACAAATATACAAGAAAATTGGCCTTACAAAGATACTTCTCGCTAAAAACACTAAAAAGGAAAAATATTACTGGAACACCTATCCTCACTAACAATATGGACAGTCAGACTTTAATGCAAACTATATATGTAGAACCTGACATGTTAGTGGAAGAACTATTTGAGGGATATATCCATACTTCTCTTGCCCCCCCTTCCAGCTTTAACCCACCTAAGGATGATGTTACATACATCGATCTATTTCAACAGCTAGTTATGGAGGATCTAGAGAAAATCCCCAAATTTCCCAAAGGTCATAAAAAACTTTGGCCACATGAGTATAGAGCCTTACAATCGCTTGCCAATGATCCCACTCTGGTGATCAGGCAGGCAGACAAGGGGGGAGGTATAGTACTCCAAGACTATACAGACTATGTTAGAGAAGCACAGAACATTCTCCATAACACAGAATATTATAGAAAATTAGAGGTGGATCCTACACAGACTTTTTTGAAAAAACTTTTGCGGATATTGGAAGATGGTAGCAGTAATGGAATACTTAATTCTAAAGAAAGGAAATACCTTACTCCTTCACATCCTTCCATCCCTTACTACTACCATCTTCCTAAAATCCATAAAAATCCTGCACAACCTCCAGGAAGGCCCATTATTGCAGGCATGAATAGCCTTACGGATAAATTATCAGGATACATAGATAGTTACTTGCAGAAATATGTTCAAAACCTTCCTTCATATATTCGTGATACAACGGATTTATTACAAAAACTTGAAGGGGTTAAATGTGATAAGGATTCCATTTGGGTTACTGCAGATGTGAGCGCTCTATATTCAAACATATCTCACGAATTAGGTATATCTACAGTGAGACATTTTTTGGAGGATGACTTATTTATGCCTGCTAAGCAGAAGGAATATTTGCTTAGTCTTATTGAGTTTATTTTAAAACATAATTATTTTAAGTTTTTAGATGAGTTTTATCTACAAATCAGAGGTACGGCCATGGGCACCAGGTTTGCCCCCAGTTTCGCAAACCTCTTCATGGGTTATTTTGAAAATAGATATATATATAACTCCAACTGGTGGGGCAACCTGGTGTACTATGGCCGCTACATAGATGACCTTTTATTTGTTTTTAAAGGGACCATTGAGGAGGCACATTCCTTTTGTACATTTTTAAATAAAAATGATATGGGTATCCAGTTCACTTCCAATGTGCAACCAGATAGAATTGAATTTTTAGATCTTAACCTCTCATTTGATAGAAATCATAATATTTGCACTTGCACATACTTTAAGACTGTTGATTGCAATAATTTTTTACATTATTCCAGCAACCATTATTCCCAATGGAAGAATAATATTCCATTCAGTCAGTTTTGCCGTATAAAAAGGAACTGCAGTTCGGACGACACATTTCATGAACAGTCACAAATTTTAATAGAAAGATTCAGAGAAAAAGGGTATCCCCCTGAAATCATTAATAATGGATATAGGAAGGCATGTGAGAGAGATAGAGCTTTAATACTCAATCCCAGTAAAAATAACAATAATATTCAGATACCAAAGAATAATAACATGAAAGAACAACCCCTGTTCGTCACTCAATATAATTCTAATCATAAACTTATCAAAAAGACATTACAAAAACACTGGCCCATTTTGCTTAAGGACCCCATACTGAAAAGAAATTTAAATTCCACCCCTAGCATTGTATATAGGAGAGCACCTAATATTAAGCAATCATTAGCGCCCAGTAAGGTAGTCATCTCTAAAAAAGCAATTAAAGGTACATCGAATAATAGCAATAATAATAATAAAAAAATGGGCCGTATAGGTGTTTTTAGATGCGGCAAATCAAGATGCTATATGTGTCAATATATAACCCATGGAGCAAAAAAGATTACAGCTCACACGACAGGAGGGTCATATCAGATAGGGCAATACCTCACATGCAGCTCATCTTTCGTTATCTATGTGTTATCCTGTAAATGTGGGATACAGTACCTAGGGCGCACAATACGCAACATTCGCACCAGATGGAGTGAACACTTCAGAAACATTCGATATGAATCTGATAAACATAGTGTCTCAAGACACCATATACAAGAACACAAGGGGGAACCATGTAGTTTCAAAATCACCCCCATTGAAAGCATTTTACCCTCTAACAAGTACAATAGATTCATCAAACTTCGCCAAAGAGAGACTTTTTGGATCCACAAATTTGGATCACTTTTTCCAGACGGTCTCAACGAAGTTATTGACTCTGCTGCTTTCTAACTTGAATCTTTTTATAATTTTTGGTGTACATCTCACCTCATTTTATTTATGTTGGTAATTTTTTTTATATATCACACACGCATTATAAACCTAGACCAGGGATTAGTTTTATATTAGTCACACACATATAAGCACATACTAGTTTACATTGGACATAATCCAATGTATATTGCACATAGTAACATGTTATGACTTTTAATTTTATCTATTCTTTTCACTTCGACACATATAAGGTTCACTATTTACTTTTAGTACTTGTAGCAGTATCATGTTGATACATCACACATATCACTGTAACTATTATAAAAATCATATGCACCTAATCAGGAACTATTGGTGATTCCTGATATAATAACAAATAGTCGTAGCACTTTGACCATTAATGGTCTTTCACGTTGTTTTTATAATTCTACATATAACTCACTATTTTTCTACACGTATGGGAAGCAACACTATTCATAGTACTATGCCCATCACTTATACCTTTGGAATTTAGGAGGGGGTTACACCTTACAATAGGTATGCAAAATAGGAGCAAAATACTCAGCTAAAATCGATTCAGAAAGTGCAATAGATGTTGCGGGATTTTTGGCTATTTCTCGTCCATCACTTATGATCTTTCATTTATTTAATATTATATTTATTTCATATTTATTTAATCTACATATTCATATACAGCTATTTTAATTATTAGACATATATGGTTGTCCAGTCTAATAAGTAAAGAGTTCCATTTAGAGTAAAGAATTAGCGTAAAGAAATTTACTAATAATAGTTACCTTACGATAGGAGGTCCCTTTAATAAATCATATGAGAAAATTATATACAATTAAACCTTGAATATATACTTCATCTAGATAGATATTTACTGCATCCTATCCAAGTTGTCAGTTTTTGGCAGCGGAAACCAAATCTCACATGAGGTGTTTTATTTATATACATATATATATTTTAGTTTTCAGCTGCGTTGCACATTGGAAGTGAGATTGAGAGATCTCACAAAGTTTTATCTATTGAAAGTCATTCTTAAGAGGGAAAATAATGATGTTTGCAATACTAAGTAGATAACTATATTTGTAACTTTGTATGAATATACCATTGTTTGAAATTTGGATTGTATATGTATCCATTCAAATCACGTTACTAAGTATCAGCTGGATGTTTGTCTATAGCCAATGGCTGAAAGCTACACGCCTATTGGGTCTGATGGGGGGAGGGAGGATTTGGTAATGAGCGGCAATATATAGCCGATTCAAATGTTTATACAAATATGCCTGAAGAAACGGCCCATAAGTAGCCGAGAAACGCGTAGCAAAGAATACATACCTGATATTCACTTGTGGAATCTGTATGGTTGTTTTTAATACTGATTAAAGCCTATTTTATACCATCGCATGTGATTCTATGACAAGTATATCCTCATTACCAATCCTTGGGAGTTAGTCCGTTACCAGTTCCTGTTGGCGTTGGAGACCAGCACTAAGGAGACACAGCGGATCAGACTTTGACGATTACCACAGCGAGAGAGTGCACCGGAGAGAGCTAGCTGGCTTGCTCTGATAGCCAGTCTGCGCCTACCAGCACATTGGTGTGCTAAGTCAAAGTGTGAGTACCCTGGGTATAGCATACTTGTGCAGGGGGGTCCATTATCACACTGGATACACACATTTGTCGCCTCTGTTTCCCCTCCACCCCTATAGATCTGCCTCCGGTCATTTAGGAGAGAAGAGGGCATTTACAGGAGGAGAGTGCAGGATTACCGGCAGCAACTGGTTCTGCTCTCACCATTGGGACATTGGACATATGAACATTGTACACATGTTTGGGACTGAATATCAATAGTTATATCGTCTGTATGGTGAGAGTCCATGATCTATTCACAGTTTCTCATATATATTGTTTGTTATTGTTTTTATCACTGATAATCTTTTGTACCACTCAGTTGTTATAGCGCCCTCTTGTGTGTTTATCATACTTATATTAAAGTCCCTGTATGCTGTGGTTTCACTACCTAAAACCAATTAACATTGTAAAACCAACGTTTATCATATCAGTAAATGGTAAACAAAAATAGAAAGAGGAAGAGTAAGGAGAGGAGAGGGGATTGATGAAGAGACAACTCTGAATTTACGGTGCATGGATTTTTGTGCCTGCATCTGTTAAGCCCTAGGGCTTCTATAAATCTCATGGTTGGTTTTATTTTCCAACATACCTGCTGGGTCTTACAATCTGTGTAGTTACTTCTATTTTGGGGTGATGGAGTCCCAGTAAAACCTGAGAGCTGCATAAAATGCAGACTTGTTTCTTTTGTAGTAGCCATACTCCTCACATGAGAGCATCTCATCTGTTTTTTTAATCCATTGTTCTGGTGTTGGTATGGAGGGTGACTTCCAGTGTAGGGCAATAAGGGTTTTTGCACAATTAAGGCCTATGCGTATCAGTGTCTGTCTAATTATGCATTTAATTGGTGGGGTCTCATTTAAGAGGACCAACTTAGGGCTTAGGGAAAAGTCTACCTCAACTAGTTTTTTCAAGGTATACTCCACACCACGCCAAAAGGAGTCCAGTTTTTGGCACGTCCACCACATGTGTAACATAGTGCCTTGCCCACTACACCCTCTCCAGCAAAATGAAGTAGCGGCAGGATAGATATTATTCAGCCTGGTTGGCGTTAAATACCAACGTAGTAACACTTTGTAGTTGAGCTCTATGACTCTGGGGGAAGTGGAGGAGGTACGTGTATTCTGGAAAATTTGTAACCACTGTGTGGTATCTAGAGTCGTGCCTAGTTCCTGATGCCATCTAGATGTATATGGGGGGAGTGGGGGAGTCTGTGCTTTTTGTAGTAAAACTTTAGCTAGTGATATTGAGCCCCTAGCAATTTTCTCAGTTAAGCAGATTTGTTCAAATGAGGTCGGGGGTCTGAGGAGGTCTTGCTTATTGTGGGTTGTCTGGATAAAGTGTTGTAATTGCGCATATTTAAGCCATGGAGCAAAGAAGCCATGGAACGTTTGTGTAAGCTCTTCTCTGGTCTTAAGTTTACCTTGGGTAAGTAGTCGAGCTATAGGAATGGAATCTAAGAGCTCGTGAGCTATAGTGTCTTTTTTTCCTAGGTTCATATCCTCCCATTAGCTCTATGTTAGGGAAGATCGGGGTAAGTGGAGATATTGGTGTGGATAGGGCTGGGATTGCCTTAAGCAGCTGATCCCACATATTAAAGATATGTCTGTATAGTGGGGACGTTGTGCAGTGGGGGGTGCATCTGGACTTAGGGAGCCAGCACAGAGGGCCGGGGTTAGGTGACCTAAGCAGTTGAGAGTCAACTGCCACCCATGCATTAGAGTCTCTTCTACAATGCCAATCAAGAATTCTTTGAAGGGTGATCGCTTGGTAATATAGATGTAGGTCTGGAAGACCCAACCCTCCATTCTGAAGGGGTCTATACATAGTTCCTCTCGGTGTCCTTGGACATAGTTTTCCCCACACAAATGTATTAACCGCTTTCTGCAATTGTTGTATAAACGTTTTCGGGAGAATGATGGGCATGGCTTGCAGTATGTATAGAATTTTGGGGAGTATTGTCATTTTAATGGCTTGTTTTCTACCCCACCAAGATAGTGATTTATCTTTCCAGGAAGATAACGAGTGCTGGATAGAGTGTAGGAGTGGTTGGTAGTTGAGGGCAAACCATCTGGATGGGTTAGAGGCTAGTACTATTCCCAAGTATTTTAAATGTGAGGTTTGAATTTTAAATGGGCATGTTTTTGTAAAATTTGCAAAATTATTAGGGGTCATGGAGATATTTAACAGCTCTGATTTGGTGTAGTTGATGAGGAAATGTGAGAATCCGCTAAATTTGTCAAATTCTGTGGTTAGATTGGGTAGGGAAAGTGCTGGTGAAATAAGGGTGAGTAGCACATCGTCGGCAAACATAGCCAGCTTGTGGGTGTCCGGACCGATGGTAATTCCGTGAATGTTTGGGTTTTGTCTAATGTGGCAGGCCAGGTCCTCCATTGTAAGGACGAATAGGATAGGGGAGAGAGGACAGCCCTGTGTATGCTAAAGCTTTGTGAAAGGACTCCGTTAGTGCGGACTTTGGCTGAGGGGCCGTTATATAATTTAAATATGCGCCTGATCATTAGCTCCCCAAAGCCGAAGTGTTTTAGAGTGCTGCGTAGAAAGGGCCAATTTAACCTATCAAAGGCTTTTTCCGCATCAGTGGAGACCAGGACAGCCGGAATTTGCTGTGTTTTTGAGAATTCCAACAAATGGAGAATCCGAATCGTGTTGTCCCTGGCCTCCCTGCGCGGAACAAAGCCAGCTTGATCTACATGTATAAGCGTTGAGAGTACCTTACTAATGCGGCTTGCGAGGATCTTAGCATAAATTTTGATATCCCCATTTAACAGGGAAATTGGGCAGTAGTTGCCTGGTTCTGTAAGGGATTTATTGGGCTTAGGGAGGACTGAAATGTGCGCTTCTAAAAGATTAGGGGAGAATATCCCATCTTTATCTAGTGAGGTGAAAAGATTTGTAAGGTGTGGAGCTAATAGGGTTTGGAATTGCTTGTAGTATAGAGCTGAAAACCCGTCTGGGCCTGGGCTTTTACAGAGGGGTGAACTGTTTATGGCCGTGATAACTTCCTGCAGAGTAATGGGGTCTTCCATCTGTTTGGATATTTGGTCGGCTAATGTTGGGATATTTGAGTCCTGAATATAGGAGTCTATTGCCTCATGATCCAAGGAGAGGGGAGTTACTGGGATGTTATAAAGATTTTTATAATAGTCGCTGAAAATGTTTGCTATTGACTTACTAGAATAGGTGTAATCTCCCAGTGTGTTTGGAAGTACTAGCTTACGGATAAAATTGTTATTCGAACGAGCCCTAAGGGCTCTCGCCAGTAGGGGGCCTGCCTTATTGCCTTCTGTAAAATAGAGCTTTTTCAAATAGATCGCCTTTCTCTGTGCTTCCTTATTAAGCAATTCGTTCAATTCCCGTCTTGTTTTGGATAGTTGTGCTATGTGTTGTGGATTATTTGGTGCCTGCATGTGCAATGCTTCTATGTGTCGAAGTTGTTGGAGCAGTTGCTTATATTTTGCATTATAGTTTTTTAGGAGAATAGCTTTCTGCTTCAAAAATTCGCCTCGCACTACTGCTTTATGCGCTTCCCATATCAGGGTGGGAGATGTGCTAGGGGTCGCATTATGAAGGAAATAGTCTTTAAGTGTGTGTGCGATTTTGTCTTTTATTGGGGGCTGCAAAAGAAGGATTTCATCGAGCCGCCACTGTGGATCGGTTAGGGGTTTGTCCGGCAAAGCCAGGGACAATATCACCATCAGAGGCATACTCCTCTGGTCAATAAATATATGATCTATTCGTGAGTAGGACCTTTGGGGATTGGAGTAGAATGTGTATGTTTTTTGTGTTCGGTGCTGAATTCTCCAAGTGTCAAGCAATGTAGTCTCACGTAATACTCTCATGATCGCTCCCAAAGAACTTCTGGGTATTGAGCTCTTTTTAGTAGAACAGTCTAATGTTGGTTCCATCGCTACGTTACTGTCGCCTGCGAGTATCACCGATCCCTGTGCCACCCTCAATAGAACTCCCATCACTTTTTTAAAGAATCGGGCCTGCCTGGTGTTCGGGGCGTAAATGTTTACTAGCGTGACTGGGTGGTTGTAGAGTGTGCCTATTAATATCAGGTATCGTCCCTCACTGTCCGTATACTTGCTGGTGAGTTGGAAGGGAACATTATTCCTAAATAATATGCCTACGCCATTTCGTTTTGTAGGGGCTGAGTTGAAGAATCCCATTGGGAAATGTTTGGATGAACACTTCGGTTCCGCCTGCGCACAAAAATGGGTCTCTTGTAAGAAAATTATTTCACCTTTGTGCTTATGGAACCAGTTAAGTGCAATTGATTTTTTAGTTGGGGAATTAAGGCCCTTAACATTTTGGGATATGAGCAAAAGTTCAGGTACTGTCATGAGTAATGTGGGGTAACGCAGCTAGCCTAAATTGATTGCAATAAAAGCGGTCTGCAGCTAGGGGTAATAGTGGAGTGCTAGTTATTTCTACCGGTGTGTGCTTTGGTAGTGGGGTGCATCCCTTAGGTGAATTTGTTTGTGTGGGACCATACCTGAGGGCCAGGACACGTCTGTAGAGTCTTCCAACTTTGTCTCTATCATCAAGGTGAGAGGGGGGGTATCAAAGAGAAAAGGTAAGTAACAAATAAACAACAACCAGAACATAACAGCAAAAAACAATTAAAACATGAACTTAACAGGTACCAATACTTGGTGCTACATTTCAACCTATTGGGGGGGGTCATAGTAATTAGAGAAGATTACTATGGTGGAGCAATTTCCCTCTGGGGGTGGGCTAATATATTTATATGAGTTAAGGACTAGGGGAGAAGGGCGGGGGCAATTAATTGCAGCTGGGAGATTGTGCAGCATTATAGGCATAATACATTTTTTCTACTCCTACGAACACTTATGTTGGATTAAGGTGGTGTACTACACCGGGTAACGGATACTCAGAAATCCAAACAGCAAAGGTGGAGGAATCAGGTTAGTTCATGTCTTAGAGAGTCCGCTTTCTGATGCTGTGTGCTTGGCTTCCTAGAAACTCTCGTCCAGGAAGGTCTTTGCTGTTTCAGCATCTGCGCTGTTGTATTGTCCCTTGATGGTGAAGTAGACTTTGTTCAGAGTGCAGATGGGGCTGGAATATTTAAGCGTTTGCAAAATTGCTCAAGGTCATCTGCAGTGCTGTATGTGACCATTTGAGAGTTGTGTAGGACTCTAAGACAGAATGGGAAGCCCCATCTATAGGGTATTTTCAAGTCCTGTAGATGAGTAGTAAGGTATCTTGCCTCCCGCCGTTTGGTCAGCGTGATAGTGCTCAGATCGGCGAAGATCTGAACTGCGTCTCCTTCGAACAGGATTTGGTGTGTTTTCCGTGAGGCCAACATAATTCTCTCCTTATCTCTGAAACATTGGAATCGTATAATTATGTCTCTAGGCGGTTTGTCCTCTGGCGGTTTTGGGCGTAGGGCTCGGTGGGCTCTATCTAGAGGAATGGCTGTCGTTTCTTCTTGCAAGATGTGTTGAAATAGATGTTGCAGATGTTGCTGAATCTGGGAGGTCACCACTTTTTCAGAGATGCCTCTGATCCTGAGGTTCTGCCGCCTCCCTCTGTTATCCAAGTCCTCAACTTGGTTCTGTAGTTGCTGTAACATTTCATCATGCACCTGTAGGGTACGGTTTTGAATATCTGTATCTTTATCGTATTGCTCCATATCCTCTTTCATCTGCAGCACCCTATCGCCCAAGTCTGAGAGGTCTCTTTTAACTTCAGTTAGTCCCTCTTTTATAAGTTTGCCCACTTGAGTGAAAAAAGAGGCGAAATCTGCCTTAGTAGGTAAATTTTGGATGTCGGCTTTTGTGAGGAGGGCAGATGTATCAGTGAGGAGGGCAGCTGACTCTGTGTTAGGTGTATCTTTTCCAGCCTCTGATATCTCACTTGTGCTTGACATAGAGGTTTCCAGCACTTTTAAGAAATTGTCCATTTTGGAGGTGGCAGGTACCGAGCTTTTGCTGGATTTATCAGGCTTGGGAGTGCGCCTCGACGCCATATTGGCACTTCTATGCTGCAGTTTGGCGGGGATTTCTCAGTCAGTGGTATATCTCTTGTATTGTACTAGTGCAAACCCCAAGAAAAGGAGAGTAGCGATGGATTGTAAAAGGTATATTTTGTGGGAGTGTTTCAACTCAGCGCCATCATGCTATTTATTTAGTGAAGTGAAACTTTTCCTCTATTTTCCCCCAGTTGTCAATAAAAAAGTTAACATTGCTTTGAACTCTACATAACAGTGTCTTTTGATCTATGTGGGCTGCTGCATAATCTTCAGCATTGCTGTCATCCTAGGCTTAAAGTCTATTTGCTGTTCAAATGCATGAAGCCCCTATACAGTGGTTTTATAGTACACTGCTTGTGCCTTTATTTGTATGAGAAGGCGCCATGTGCTGTCTGTTATAAATGGCTTATGGCTGCCAGATCCAAGGGGGTCTGATTATAATCCCAGTTAGGAGCCTACCTAGGCAATAAAGGTGCTTTATTTTATGTAGGGTTATTTATAAGCACACCCGGTCTAGATGTTGGCCCAGTTTGCTATAGTCCCACCTTAGTTTCTTTGTGCTGCATTGTCCGGGTTCGAGCGGTGCGTGCTGAGGCTTGCGGCCTGCTGATCTTCTGGCTCGATACCGTAAACGTCTTACCCGTGGCTTGTGTGGGCGCAGACTGTGCTCTCAGTCATCCCAAGACTTTCCGCCGTAGATTCAGCTTTGTTGCGGCTTAAGCGTCCATTGAAACTGCCGTGGGAAGTGCTCCTCTACCCGGAGCAAAAAATCATGCGGCCATCATAGACGCTGGCCGGCTCCGCCCCCCTCTCAACCCAATTTTAATATAAGGCCATAGAGCCTATCTTTTTCACCAATGCAATACTTCACTTTATATTATTTGAGCGCTATATTCAGACCAAGAAAATAGCCTGAACAGTATATTAGTATAACTCATACATTTGGGTATAATTTATTTTTTTAGGTGTAATGATTAAGTGGATACACTAGCAAATGACTATCTATTGAAATATATAAGAGCACAAACCTTCATATGGTTTTCAAAAGTGCACCAACACATTAAGCTTATTTGTAATCTAGTGTATTTCCACCAACCATTCTGTGCTCATAGTTACAGAATCAACCCAATTAATATATCTTATTGGGCCTTTTTTACAACTCAGTTTATATTGTTCCCCATTTAGGCTATACAGCCCATGCCAATTGCTGCCTAATAGACAGTGGATCACATTATTAACCTAGTGTTCTCTTGTAATAACCAGTTTTTCAACTGGAATTTCTGCCAGCATTTCAGTTTTAATACACCCATGGTTTTAAATATGTTCAAATAAAGGTTTATATTTTAATTTGTGTGACTTTTTTTCTAAACTCCAATTTATTTAAGGGTCTTATTTGAGTGCTTATATAGTATAATTTCTTTGTGTAGTTTCTCCAACTAACAGATAAGCAAAAAGCCAAGAATGTCACTTATCTGTGAAAGCACATAGTTGTTACAAAATGCAACAATACATGCGTAGCAAAATGGCTCTGCCCAGAATAAAGATACAGAGCTTTAGCAACTGGCTTCTGAAATGGTTTAAAATAAAAGAAAGGCTTTAAAGAGAGCTGCGGGCACAGGAGGAAAAACAACAGAATGGAAGTAGTAACCATCCTATTGTAGTTGTACTCAGTTTCATGTCGCTTTTAGATATTAAAAGGTTCTTATCGACACTTATGAAATTTTGCCTATTAATTTAATGTTTTTTTATCATTGAACAATTTTATTTAGATAACGTAGGTGCAAGAATACATTTGAGGGTTATGTGGATTTCAAAAATAAAAAGGGTGTCCCAGAGCAATTATTGTTAAAAAAAACACCTATTTTCAAAATACTTGACTATCTTTATATATCATTGAGACTTTTTTTTATTTTTTATTTCTAGAGCAGTACATTTTTGTATTCATGCATTAGCCACAAGATGGCAGTCTACACTTAATGTTCAGAGGACCTTTCTTTGTAAAGCACAACCATTTAGATGCCTACGCTTGTTTTTGAATAGGTAAATAACATATTTTTCCCTGTGTTATTGAGATTAGGATTTTTATCCATTCAATTTTTCTCTCTTTTTTTTTAAACTTAAAATGAGAAAGGGGAGAGAGGGAGGGGAGGGAGAGGGGAGGGAGAAGGGAGGGAGGGAGGGGGAGGGAGAGAGAGACGGGGGAGAGAGAGAGACAGGGGGAGAGAGAGAGAGAGAGACAGGGGAAAGACAGAAAGAGACGGGGAGAGAGAGACACAGGGAGGTAGAGAGACAGGGGAGAGAGAGAGAGACAGGGGAGAAAGAGAGAGACAGGGGAGAAAGAGAGAGACAGGGGAGAAAGAGAGGGACAGGGGAGAAAGAGAGAGACGGGGGAGAGAGAGAGAGACAGGGGAGAGAGAGAAACATGGGGAAAAAGAGATAGACACATGGGGAGAGAGAGAGACACATGGGGGGAGAGAGAGAGACAGGGGAGAGAGAGAGACGGGGAGAGAGACAGGGGAGAGGGAGAGAAACATGGGAGAGAGACACAGGGGAGAGGGAGAGACACAGGGGAGAGAGAGAAAGAGAGACAGGGGGTGTGAGAGAGAGAGACAGGGGATAGAGAGAGAGACAGGGGATAGAGAGAGAGAGAGGGGGGGGAGATAGAGAGAGACAGGGAAGAGAGAGAGAGAGACAGGGAAGAGAGAGAGAGACAGACAGGGGAAGAGAGAGACAGAGGAGAGTTAGAGAGAGATGAGGGAGAGAGATAGAGAGAGATGAGGGAGAGAGAGAGAGAGAGATGAGGGAGAGAGAGAGAGACGAGGGAGAGAGAGAGAGACAGGGGAGAGAGAGAGAGAGACAGGGGAGAGAGAGAGAGACAGGGGAGAGAGAGAGAGACAGGGGAGGGAGAGAGAAAGAGAGACAGGGGGAGAGAGAGAGACAGGGGAGAGAGAGAAAGAGAGACAGGGGAGAGAGAGAAAGAGAGACAGTGGAGAGATGGGGGAGAGAGAGACAGGGGAGAGAGAGAGGCAGAGGGAGAGAGAGAGAGGCAGGGGAGAGAGAGTCAGACAGGGGAGAGAGAGGGAGAGCCAGGGGAGGGGGAGAGAGACAGATACAGGGGAGAGAAAGAGATACAGGAGAGAGAGAGAGAGAGAGAGAGACGGGGGAGAGAGAGACACAGGGAGGGAGAGAGACAGGGGAGAGAGAGAGAGAGACAGGGGAGAGAGAGAGAGACAGGGGAGAGAGAGAGAGACAGGGGAGAGAGAGAGACAGGGGGAGAGAGAGGGGGGGGGGAGAGAGAGAGACAGGGGAGAGAAAGAGAGAGACAGGGGAGAGAGCGAGAGACATGGGAGAGAGTGAGAGAGACATGGGGAGAGAGAGAGACTGGGGAGAGAGAGAGAGAGATGGGGAGAGAGACATGGGAGAGGGAGAGAAATATGGGAGAGGGAGAAAAACATGGGAGAGGGAGAGAAACATGGGAGAGAGAGAGAGAAACAGGGGAGAGAGAGACACAAGGGAGAGACAGGGGAGAGAGAGAAAGAGAGACAGGGGGTGAGAGAGAGAAAGAGAGACAGGGGGTGAGAGAGAGAAAGAGAGACAGGGGGTGAGAGAGAGAGACGGGGTGAGAGAGAGAGACAGGGGATGAGAGAGAGAGACAGGGGATAGAGAGAGAGAGAGAGACAGGGGATAGAGAGAGGGGGGAGATAGAGAGAGGGGGAGATAGAGAGAGACAGGGAAGAGAGAGAGAGATGGAAGAGAGAGAGAGAGAGACGGAAGAGAGAGAGAGAGAGACAGGGAAGAGAGAGAGAGACAGGGGAGAGAGAGAGACAGGGGAGAGAGAGAGAGAGAGACAGGGGAGGGAGAGAGAAAGAGAGACAGGGGGAGAGAGAGAGACAGGGGAGAGACAGTGGAGAGATGGGGGAGAGAGAGACAGGGGAGAGAGAGAGGCAGAGGGAGAGAGAGAGAGGCAGGGGAGAGAGAGTCAGACAGGGGAGAGAGAGGGAGAGCCAGGGGAGGGGGAGAGAGATAGATACAGGGGAGAGAAAGAGATACAGGAGAGAGAGAGAGAGAGAGAGAGAGAGACGGGGGAGAGAGAGACACAGGGAGGGAGAGAGAGAGACAGGGGAGAGAGAGAGAGACAGGGGAGAGAGAGAGAGACAGGGGAGAGAGAGAGACAGGGGGAGAGAGAGAGGGGGGGGAGAGAGAGAGACAGGGGAGAGAGAGAGAGACAGGGGAGAGAGCGAGAGACATGGGAGAGAGCGAGAGAGACATGGGGAGAGAGAGAGACTGGGGAGAGAGAGAGAGAGATGGGGAGAGAGACATGGGAGAGGGAGAGAAATATGGGAGAGGGAGAAAAACATGGGAGAGGGAGAGAAACATGGGAGAGAGAGAGAGAAACAGGGGAGAGAGAGAGACACAGGGGAGAGAGAGAAAGAGAGACAGGGGGTGAGAGAGAGAAAGAGAGACAGGGGGTGAGAGAGAGAAAGAGAGACGGGGTGAGAGAGAGAGACAGGGGATGAGAGAGAGAGACAGGGGATAGAGAGAGAGAGAGACAGGGGATAGAGAGAGGGGGGAGATAGAGAGAGGGGGGAGATAGAGAGAGACAGGGAAGAGAGAGAGAGATGGAAGAGAGAGAGAGAGACGGAAGAGAGAGAGAGAGACAGGGAAGAGAGAGAGAGACAGGGAAGAGAGAGAGAGACAGGGAAGAGAGAGAGAGACAGGGAATGAGAGAGAGAGACAGGGGATAGAGAGAGACGGGGAAGAGAGAGAGAGAGACAGGGGAGAGATAGAGAGAGAGATGAGGGAGAGAGATAGAGAGAAACGAGGGAGAGAGACAGGGGGAGAGAGAGAGAGACAAGGGAGGGAGAGAGAGATGGGGGAGAGAGAGAGAGACAGGGGAGAGAGAGAAAGAGAGACAGGGGGTCAGAGAGAGAAAGAGAGACAGGGGGTGAGAGAGAGAAAGAGAGACAGGGGGTGAGAGAGAGAGAGACGGGGTGAGAGAGAGAGACAGGGGATGAGAGAGAGAGACAGGGGATAGAGAGAGAGAGAGAGAGAGAGAGAGACAGGGGATAGAGAGAGGGGGGGAGATAGAGAGAGACAGGGAAGAGAGAGAGAGAGACAGGGAAGAGAGAGAGAGAGAGACAGGGAAGAGAGAGAGAGAGACAGGGAAGAGCGAGAGAGAGACAGGGAAGAGAGAGAGAGACAGGGAATGAGAGAGAGAGACAGGGGATAGAGAGATACAGGGAAGAGAGAGATGGGGAAGAGAGAGAGAGAGAGACAGGGGAGAGATAGAGAGAGATGAGGGAGAGAGATAGAGAGAAACAAGGGAGAGAGACAGGGGGAGAGAGAGACAAGGGAGGGAGAGAGAGACGGGGGGAGAGAGAGAGAGACAGGGGAGAGAGAGAAAGAGAGACAGTGGAGAGATGGGGGAGAGAGAGAGACTGGGGAGAGAGAGAGGGAGAGAGAGAGAGGCAGGGAGAGAGAGAGGCAGGGGGAGAGAGAGAGAGAGGCAGGGGGAGAGAGAGAGAGAGAAGCAGGGGAGAGAGAGAGAAGCAGGGGAGAGAGAGAGAGGCAGGGGAGGGGGAGAGAGACAGATACAGGGGAGAGAGAGAGAGAGAGAGAGACAAGGGAGAGAGACAGGGGGAGAGAATCAAGGGAGAGAGAGAGGAAAAAGAAAGAGCGAGACAGGGGAGAGAGACACAGGGGAAGGAGAGAGAGAGAGAGAAACAGGGGAGAAAGAGAGAGAGAGAGAGAGACGGGAGATAGACAGACAGGGGAGAGGGAGAGATAGATTGACACAGGGGGAGAGAGAGATTGACACAGGGGAGAGAGAGAGAGAGACAGGGGAGAGGGAGAGAGGAAGGGGAGAGAGAGAGAGGAAAGAGAGAGAGTCAGACAGGAGAGAGAGAGGGGGCAGAGAGAGACAGGGGGAGAGAGAGAGAGACTTTTTTATTTTTTATTTCTAGAGCAGTACATTTTTGTATTCATGCATTAGCCACAAGATGGCAGTCTACACTTAATGTTCAGAGGACCTTTCTTTGTAAAGTACAACCATTTAGATGCCTACGCTTGTTTTTGAATAGGTAAACAACATATTTTTCCCTGTGTTATTGAGATTAGGATTTTTATCCATTCAATTTTTCTCTCTTTTTTTTTAAACTTTAAATGAGAAAGGGGAGAGAGGGAGGGGAGGGAGAAGGGAGGGAGAGGGGAGGGAGAAGGGAGGGAGAAGGGAGGGAGGGGGAGGGAGAGAGAGAGACAGGGGGAGAGAGAGAGACAGGGGGGAGAGAGAGAGAGAGAGACAGGGGAAAGACAGAAAGAGACGGGGGGAGAGAGAGACACAGGGAGGGAGAGTGAGACACAGGGAGGGAGAGAGAGAGACAGGGGAGAGAGAGAGAGACAAGGGAGAGAGAGAGAGAGAGAGAGACAGGGGAGAAAGAGAGAGACAGGGGAGAGCCAGAGACACATGGGAGAGAGAGACACATGGGGAGAGAGAGAGAGACACATGGGGAGAGAGAGAGAGACACATGGGGAGAGAGAGAGACACATGGGGAGAGAGAGAGAAACATGGGGAAAAAGAGAGAGACACATGGGGAGAGAGAGAGACACATGGGGGGGAGAGAGAGAGACAGGGGGGAGAGAGACATGGGAGAGGGAGAGAAACATGGGAGAGAGAGAAAGAGAGACAGGGGGTGTGAGAGAGAGAGACAGGGGATAGAGAGAGAGACAGGGGATAGAGAGAGAGAGAGGGGGGAGATAGAGAGAGACAGGGAAGAGAGAGAGAGACAGGGAAGAGAGAGAGAGAGACAGGGGAGAGAGAGAGAGAGAGAGAGACAGGGAAGAGAGAGAGAGACAGACGGGGGAAGAGAGAGACAGAGGAGAGATAGAAAGAGATGAGGGAGAGAGATAGAGAGAGACGAAGGAGAGAGAGAGAGATGAAGGAGAGTGAGAGAGACGAGGGAGAGAGAGAGAGACAGGGGAGAGAGAGAGAGAGAGAGACAGGGGAGAGAGAGAGAGAGAGACAGGGGAGGGAGAGAGAAAGAGAGACAGGGGGAGAGAGAGAGAGAGAGACAGGGGAGAGAGAGAAAGAGAGACAGGGGAGAGAGAGAAAGAGAGACAGTGGAGATATGGGGGAGAGAGAGAAAGACAGGGGAGAGAGAGAGGCAGAGGGAGAGAGAGAGGCAGGGGAGAGAGAGTCAGACAGGGGAGAGAGAGGGAGAGCCAGGGGAGGGGGAGAGAGACAGATACAGGGGAGAGAAAGAGATACAGGAGAGAGAGATACAGGAGAGAGATGGAGAGAGAGACAGGGGAGAGAGAGACACAGGGAGGGAGAGAGACAGACAGGGGGGAGAGAGAGAGAGACAGGGGAGAGAGAGAGAGAGACAGGGGGAGAGAGAGAGAGGGGGGGAGAGAGAGAGACAGGGGAGAGAGAGAGAGACAGGGGAGAGAGCGACAGACATGGGAGAGAGCGAGAGAGACATGGGGAGAGAGAGACGGGGAGAGAGAGAGACTGGGGAGAGAGAGAGAGAGAGAGACAAAGGAGAGAGAGAGAGACGAGAGAGAGAGAGAGAGAGACAGGGGAGAGAGAGAGACAGGGGAGAGAGAGAGAGAGACAGGGGAGGGAGAGAGAAAGAGAGACAGGGGGAGAGAGAGAGAGAGAGAGACAGGGGAGAGAGAGAAAGAGAGACAGGGGAGAGAGAGAAAGAGAGACAGGGGAGAGAGAGAAAGAGAGACAGTGGAGATATGGGGGAGAGAGAGAGAGACAGGGGAGAGAGAGAGGCAGAGGGAGAGAGAGAGGCAGGGGAGAGAGACAGATACAGGGGAGAGAAAGAGATACAGGAGAGAGAGAGAGATACAGGAGAGAGAGGGAGAGAGAGACGGGGGAGAGAGAGAGACAGGGGAGAGAGAGAGAGACAGGGGGAGAGAGAGGGAGGGGGAGAGAGAGAGACAGGGGAGAGAGAGAGAGACAGGGGAGAGAGAGAGACAGGGGAGAGAGAGTGTCATGACTATTCCTGTGCCTTTAACATCCAGCCTATATAAGGCTCCTCCTCCTACCTCACAGTGCTTAGGATTCGTTGTAGGATAGGATTCTCTGGATCTCCCCTACAAACTCTTGCTTAAGCCCTTTTGGTTTCTCTAAAGTATCAAGGATATGACTTTCTACTTAACTTGAGTTGGAATTCACATTGTTACTAACCTGCTGTATTTTCCTTCTACTTACGTTTGCAGCTTGTTATCTCTCAGACAGAGAGAGAGACAGACAGGGGAAGAGAGAGACAGAGGAGAGATAGAAAGAGATGAGGGAGAGAGATAGAGAGAGATGAAGGAGAGAGAGAGAGATGAAGGAGAGTGAGAGAGACGAGGGAGAGAGAGAGAGACAGGGGAGAGAGAGAGAGAGAGAGAGAGAGAGAGAGAGACAGGGGAGAGAGAGAGAGAGACAGGGGAGGGAGAGAGAAAGAGAGACAGGGGGAGAGAGAGAGAGAGACAGGGGAGAGAGAGAAAGAGAGACAGGGGAGAGAGAGAAAGAGAGACAGTGGAGATATGGGGGAGAGAGAGAAAGACAGGGGAGAGAGAGAGGCAGAGGGAGAGAGAGAGGCAGGGGAGAGAGAGTCAGACAGGGGAGAGAGAGGGAGAGCCAGGGGAGGGGGAGAGAGACAGATACAGGGGAGAGAAAGAGATACAGGAGAGAGAGATACAGGAGAGAGATGGAGAGAGAGACAGGGGAGAGAGAGACACAGGGAGGGAGAGAGACAGACAGGGGAGAGAGAGAGAGAGACAGGGGAGAGAGAGAGAGAGACAGGGGGAGAGAGAGAGAGGGGGGAGAGAGAGAGACAGGGGAGAGAGAGAGAGACAGGGGAGAGAGCGACAGACATGGGAGAGAGCGAGAGAGACATGGGGAGAGAGAGACGGGGAGAGAGAGAGACTGGGGAGAGAGACAGGGGAGAGAGAGAGAGAGAGAGAGACAAAGGAGAGAGAGAGAGACGAGGGAGAGAGAGAGAGAGACAGGGGAGAGAGAGAGACAGGGGAGAGAGAGAGAGAGACAGGGGAGGGAGAGAGAAAGAGAGACAGGGGGAGAGAGAGAGAGAGAGAGAGACAGGGGAGAGAGAGAAAGAGAGACAGGGGAGAGAGAGAAAGAGAGACGGGGAGAGAGAGAAAGAGAGACAGTGGAGATATGGGGGAGAGAGAGAGAGACAGGGGAGAGAGAGAGGCAGAGGGAGAGAGAGAGAGGCAGGGGAGAGAGACAGATACAGGGGAGAGAAAGAGATACAGGAGAGAGAGAGAGATACAGGAGAGAGAGGGAGAGAGAGACGGGGGAGAGAGAGAGACAGGGGAGAGAGAGAGAGATACAGGAGAGAGAGGGAGAGAGAGACGGGGGAGAGAGAGAGACAGGGGAGAGAGAGAGAGACAGGGGAGAGAGAGAGACAGGGGAGAGAGAGAGACAGGGGAGAGAGAGAGAGACAGGGGAGAGAGAGAGACAGGGGAGAGAGAGTGTCATGACTATTCCTGTGCCTTTAACATCCAGCCTATATAAGGCTCCTCCTCCTACCTCACAGTGCTTAGGATTCGTTGTAGGATAGGATTCTCTGGATCTCCCCTACAAACTCTTGCTTAAGCCCTTTTGGTTTCTCTAAAGTATCAAGGATATGACTTTCTACTTAACTTGAGTTGGAATTCACATTGTTACTAACCTGCTGTATTTTCCTTCCACTTACGTTTGCAGCTTGTTATCTCTCACTCTGTTTTTCCAAGCCTGTCAGTTTTTCACAGAAGCCGCAAGTTCCGACTTCCACCATCCCCAGCTGCGGCATCCACTTCCGGTGGTTACTCGCTCTGACCTGCTCCTAACTTGACAGTCTGCAGCCGCATCAGCCTCCGGTCAGACTGCCTTCTCACCCCCAGCACAACTGCCTCTGAGGTCCGGTCTGCACTGTGATTCCTGCAGACATACAGTAACGCTTTCCCTTCAGCTTGAGCTGCATCTACCAAGAGCGCACTACCCAGCCGGGAGTCAGCGTGAAGATTAAGGTAATCACCTCAAGTTTATTTTGTACTGTGGCAAGGGAGATGAGCCCCAAGTTTATTTGTTGTGTGATAAGGAAGATCAGGTTATATGATATTCAAGTATTGCTTATACAAGTTTAATCCATATCAATACCGGAAGTAACACTATAATCTTCTAAAGTTCAGTATTTCCTAAGTCTGCTCTCTTTTCATCATCTGCTGTGCTTGTTCTGTTTATGTGTTGTGAAGATTATCAAACCCTTTTTCAAACTGCAGCTCACCTGAGTTTTATTATTCTGCTCACACTAGCAGAGACTCATATTTTTTCCCTTCTACATATTACAGCTCACCTGAGTTTTATTATCCTGCTCACACCAGCAGAGACTCATATTTTTTCCTGCTATTCCCTTTTGGGCCCTCAGTCTATGAACTGAATAGGGGTTATTTTATTTCTAACCCCGCTACCTGTGAGACTGAGTGGAACTAGAAACTAATTCCTTCCGTATCTAGTCCTGCCTTACATAATCCTAAGCCTTGAAATTAGGAATTATAATGGAATTAGCAGAACTCACCAATAAAGTGAGTGCACTCACACAAAATATGGACATTCTCATCCAAGGATTCAGAGAAATTCAATCTGAGAATCAATATTTAAGAACGGTAATTAGGGATCATGTGGATAAAAGGCCTGCCACAACAGACACGCAACCTGAACCTCAGGTCTGTCCCCCAGAAAGATTCTCAGGGGAAAGAAGTCAGTTTAGGGAGTTCAAAAACTCCTGCCTACTTTATTTCTCCCTGAAACCTAAGACGTATCCCACCGAACGCGTCAAAGTTCTCACTGTAATATCTTATCTTAAAGGAGAACCCAAGATCTGGGCTACTAACTTCTTTGAGACTAATGATCCTGTATTGGATTCTCTCCAGTTGTTCTTTGACAAGATGTCATTCCTGTATGAAGATAAAAACAAACAGAGTACTGCTGAGACAGCTCTTCGGGCACTCAAGCAAAATAAACGCCCCGCTGAAGACTACGTCTCAGATTTTAAAAGATGGGCACCAGACACGCTTTGGAACGAAGCAGCATTGTTCTTTCAGTTCCGCCAGGGACTCTCTGACCCTATAAAAGACGAGCTCGCTAGGGGTAACCTACCAAGCACTCTAGAAGAACTTATGACGCAAATTGTCACTATAGACCGACGTTTACGTGAACGAAGACACGAAAGAGGATTCTCAGAAAATACCTGGAGGAAGCCTCCCACACCATCCTATCCATCTCCTACCCAACGCAGCACAGATGAGCCAATGGAGGTTGCTTTCACCAAAGGACCCCTCTCCACTGAGGAAAAGAATAGAAGAAGAAGTAACAACCTCTGTCTGTATTGTGCCTCAAAGAGTCATTCCGTCAAGGAATGCCCCAGTTTGTCTAAACAGAAGGGTAAGCCAGATACTAGGTGTATCACTTGTATTCATCACTCATCCACTAATTCTCATTTCAACATTTCTGTTTCCTTGCAGTGGCATTCCCGAAAAGTCCCGACACAAGCCATTATTGATTCAGGAACTTTCGGCAATTTAATTGATAAAGCATTCACTGATTTGTTTCATATACCTTTAATAAAAAGATGTGATTCACTAGCTATCAGAGTTATTGATGGTTCTTTTATTTCCTCTGGCCCCATCACCCATCGCACTATACCCCTACTAATGACCACTAGTTCTGGTCACAAAGAATACGTGACTTTTGATGTTATAGCCTCTCCATTGTTTCCGTTAGTGCTTGGTTTACATTGGTTACAAACACATGAACCCCATATAAATTGGAAAACCTCGCAAATACATTTTAATTCTGACCATTGTCTTAAATCATGTAATCCTTCCACACAGATTCTTCATACCACTGTTTTAGAACACCCAGTTCCTGACTGTTATAACGACTTTTCAGACGTATTTAACAAAGTTGAGGCCGAGAAACTACCTCCCCACAGACCATACGACTGCCCGATAGAACTACTACCTGGGGTTGATATTCCTTATGGGCATATCTATCCCCTGTCTGAACCAGAGCTGGTACATTTAAAACAATATCTGGATGACAACTTACGGAAAGGGTTTATCAGACCCTCAACCTCTCCTGCTGGAGCAGGTATGTTCTTCGTCCGTAACAAAGACGGTACATTGAGACCTATAATTGACTATAGGGAATTGAACCGACGTACAAAGAAAAACAGGTACCCGTTACCCCTTATACCTGAGATAATAGAACGTCTCCAGGGGGCCACTATATTTACCAAACTTGACCTTAGAGGCGCATATAATTTAATAAGAATAAAGTCTGGGCACGAATGGCTGACCGCTTTCCGTACAAGATACGGGTTATATGAGTATACGGTTATGCCGTTCGGGTTATGCAACGCCCCAGCGACATTTCAGTGTTTTATTAACGACCTTTTCCGAGACATTCTGGACATCTGTTTAATAGTATACTTAGATGATATACTGATATATTCAAAAACTACAGAACAACACATAGAACATGTTAAGATAGTTCTTCAAAGGTTAAGAGACAATTCGCTTTTTGCTAAACCTGAGAAATGTATTTTCAACACTGACACCATATCCTTCTTAGGTTATCTTATTTCCCCTGATGGTATACAGATGGAAAACAAAAAGATAGAGGCTATAACATCATGGCCTACACCTCAAAACATTAAGGATGTTCAGTGTTTTATTGGATTTTCCAACTTCTATAGAAAATTCATAAAAAATTTCTCCGCTTTGGCTAAACCATTAACCTCTTTGACAGGCAAACAGACTCCTTTTGTTTGGAATAATCATGCTGACTTAGCCTTTAAGGAATTAAAGAAGGCCTTTACCTCTGCTCCTATACTCAGATTCCCAGACCCAACTTTACAGTATGTTTTGGAGGTGGATGCTTCCGATTACGCTTTGGGCGCCATCCTTTCTCAGCGCAAGTCACCGAAGTCTCCTCTCCACCCTGTCGGTTTTTACTCTAGAATCATGTCTTCATCAGAAATAAATTATCCCATAGGAGAGAAAGAACTCTTATCAATTAAAAGTTCCTTCGAGTTTTGGAGGCATCTTCTGGAGGGTACATCTCTTCCTATATTGATCTACACAGATCATAAAAACCTTGAATACTTGAAAACAAATAAGACCCTATCAGCTCGTCAGATTAGATGGAGTTTGTTTTTTTCGAGATTTGATTATAACATCACATACCGTCCTGGTAGTAAAAATGGTAAGGCAGATTCTTTATCCAGAAAGGATTCAAGACCTAACCCATCTTCTCCAGTATCTACTATCATTCCACAAGATAGGTTCATTGGGTTATCTTTCGATTCTACATCTCAACTACGACTTTCACAAGAACAAGATCTCAGCATTCCTAACCAATCATTAACAAAGGCTAGAGACGGTTTATATTACCACTATGGAAAAGTTTACGTACCACCAGGTTTGCGAAAGGACTTGCTCCATTCTACACATGATTCTATGATCTCTGGACATCCTGGGATACACAAAACTATAGATCTCTTAAAAAGAGATTTCTGGTGGCCTCGCATGAACACAGATGTTATACAGTATGTTAAGGCATGTCCTATCTGTGCAACAACAAAAAACTCCAGATCCCATCCATATGGGTTACTAATGTCTCTACCCATATCGGACAGACCATGGAAGGACGTGGCAATGGATTTTATTGTAGACCTTCCAGCCTCAAACAACAACAATTGCATCTTGGTGGTAGTAGACCTATTTACTAAAATGGCTCATTTTCTTCCTTGTCACTCGTTACCGACTGCAGCAGAAACAGCACAAGTCTTTCTCTCTCAGGTTGTTAGGTATCATGGCCTCCCTGACACTATCACATCAGATAGAGGTTCTCAATTTACCTCCAAATTTTGGACTCATTTATGTAACATCTTAAAAATTCAACCTAGGCTTAGTACGGCATACCACCCACAAACAAACGGACAAACAGAGAGGACAAATCAAACTCTTGAGCAGTATTTAAGATGCTACTGCTCCCAACTTCAAGATAATTGGACATCCCTCTTACCTACAGCTGAGTTTGCCTTCAATAACTCCGTCAATTCTTCAACTAAAATGTCGCCGTTTTATGCCAATTACGGTTTCCATCCTCGTTTCCATCTCTACCCCAGAGATGAGACACCATCTCCCTTGGTGAATGATATGATGAATGAACTAGCCAAACATTTTACTATTATCCAAGAGAACCTCAAAGATGCACAAACTCATCAAAAATCATACTATGATTTAAGACACCGTAATCCACCCCCTTACAAAATTGGTGATTATGTGTGGCTTTCTACCAGAAATTTACATCTTAAAGTTCCAACCAGAAAACTTGGATCTCTCTACATCGGTCCATTTCCCATTACAAAAATTGTCAATCTCAATGCAGTCACTTTGGACCTACCCAAGGAACTTCCAATACATCCGACTTTCCATGTCTCCTTGTTAAAACCTTGTCTCTCTGAACTTGGTTCTGTTAGATGTCAACTTCCATCTCCTACACCTCCAATCGAGCCAGAATACGAGATTCATTCTATCCTGGATTCAAGGTATTTCCGTGGTACTCTTCAATACCTCATTCATTGGAAGGGTTTTTCTCATGATGAAGATTCTTGGGAACCTTCATCCAACCTCTCAGCTCCCAGACTGGTGTCCTTGTTTCACCGGAGGCACCCGGATCGCCCTAAGCCTTGAGCCTCGGAGTGGCTCCTTTTGGGGGGGGCTCCTGTCATGACTATTCCTGTGCCTTTAACATCCAGCCTATATAAGGCTCCTCCTCCTACCTCACAGTGCTTAGGATTCGTTGTAGGATAGGATTCTCTGGATCTCCCCTACAAACTCTTGCTTAAGCCCTTTTGGTTTCTCTAAAGTATCAAGGATATGACTTTCTACTTAACTTGAGTTGGAATTCACATTGTTACTAACCTGCTGTATTTTCCTTCCACTTACGTTTGCAGCTTGTTATCTCTCACTCTGTTTTTCCAAGCCTGTCAGTTTTTCACAGAAGCCGCAAGTTCCGACTTCCACCATCCCCAGCTGCGGCATCCACTTCCGGTGGTTACTCGCTCTGACCTGCTCCTAACTTGACAGTCTGCAGCCGCATCAGCCTCCGGTCAGACTGCCTTCTCACCCCCAGCACAACTGCCTCTGAGGTCCGGTCTGCACTGTGATTCCTGCAGACATACAGTAACGCTTTCCCTTCAGCTTGAGCTGCATCTACCAAGAGCGCACTACCCAGCCGGGAGTCAGCGTGAAGATTAAGGTAATCACCTCAAGTTTATTTTGTACTGTGGCAAGGGAGATGAGCCCCAAGTTTATTTGTTGTGTGATAAGGAAGATCAGGTTATATGATATTCAAGTATTGCTTATACAAGTTTAATCCATATCAATACCGGAAGTAACACTATAATCTTCTAAAGTTCAGTATTTCCTAAGTCTGCTCTCTTTTCATCATCTGCTGTGCTTGTTCTGTTTATGTGTTGTGAAGATTATCAAACCCTTTTTCAAACTGCAGCTCACCTGAGTTTTATTATTCTGCTCACACTAGCAGAGACTCATATTTTTTCCCTTCTACATATTACAGCTCACCTGAGTTTTATTATCCTGCTCACACCAGCAGAGACTCATATTTTTTCCTGCTATTCCCTTTTGGGCCCTCAGTCTATGAACTGAATAGGGGTTATTTTATTTCTAACCCCGCTACCTGTGAGACTGAGTGGAACTAGAAACTAATTCCTTCCGTATCTAGTCCTGCCTTACAGAGAGAGACAGGGGAGAGAGCGACAGACATGGGAGAGAGCGAGAGAGACATGGGGAGAGAGAGACGGGGAGAGAGAGAGACTGGGGAGAGAGACAGGGGAGAGAGAGAGAGAGATGGGGGAGAGACATAGGAGAGGGAGAGAAACATGGGAGAGGGAGAGAAACATGGGAGAGAGAGAGAAACAGGGGAGAGAGAGAGACACAGGGGAGAGACAGGGGGTGAGAGAGAGAAAGAGAGACAGGGGGTGAGAGAGAGAAAGAGAGACAGGGGGTGAGAGAGAGAAAGAGAGACAGGGGGTGAGAGAGAGAGAGACGGGGTAAGAGAGAGACAGGGGATGAGACAGAGAGACAGGGGATAGAGAGAGAGAGAGACAGGGGATAGAGAGAGGGGGGAGATAGAGAGAGACAGGGAAGAGAGAGAGAGAGACAGGGAAGAGAGAGAGAGAGACAGGGAAGAGAGAGAGAGACAGGGAAGAGAGAGAGAGAGACAGGGAAGAGAGAGAGACAGGGGATAGAGAGAGATGAGGGAGAGAGATAGAGAGAGACGAGGGAGAGAGACGGGGGAGAGAGAGACAAGGGAGGGAGAGAGAGACGAGGGGAGAGAGAGAGAGACTGGGGAGAGAGAGAGGGAGCCAGGGGAGGGGGAGAAAGACAGATACAGGGGAGAGAGAGAGAGACAAGGGAGAGAGACAGGGGGAGAGAGTCAAGGGAGAGAGATAGGAAAAAGAAAGAGCGAGACAGGGGAGAGAGACACAGGGGAAAGAGGGAGAGAGAGAGAAACAGGGGAGAAAGAGAGAGAGACGGGAGATAGACAGACATGGGAGAGGGAGAGATAGATTGACACAGGGGGAGAGAGAGATTGACACAGGGGAGAGAGAGAGAGACAGGGGAGAGGGAGAGGGAAAGGGGAGAGGGGAAGGGGAGAAAGAGAGTCAGACAGGAGAGAGAGAGAGGGGGCAGAGAGAGACAGGGGGAGAGAGAGAGATGGGGAGAGAGAGAGAGAGACAGGGAGAGAGAGAGAGACAGGGGAGAGAGGCAGAGAGAGAGAAAAATGGAAGAGGGAGAGAGGCAGGGGAGAGAGAGAGTGACACAGGGGAGAGGGAGAGAGACAGGGGAGAGAGAGAGTGAAACAGGGGAGAGAGAGAGAGACAGGGGGGAGAGGGAGAGAGGCAGGGGAGAGAGAGGGAAAACCAGGGGAGAGAGAGCGAGAGACAGGGGAGAGAGGGAGAGAGGGAGTCAGAGCGAGAAAGGAGGGAGAGAGGGGGACAGAACGAGAGAGACATGGGAGAGAGAGAGGCAGAGAAAGACAGGGGAGAGAGACAGGGGAGATAGAGACAGGGGAGAGAGACAGACGGGAGAGGGAGAGAGACAGGGGGAGAGGGAGAGAGACAGGGGGAGAGGGAGAGAGGCAGGGGAGAGAGAGAGAGACAGGGGGGAGAGAGAGGCAGGGGAGAGAGAGAGACAGGGGGAGAGAGAGAGACAGGGGAGAGAGAGACAGGGAGAGAGAGAGACAGGGGAGAGAGGCAGAGAGAGACAAGGAGAAAAATGGGAGAGGGAGAGAGGCAGGGGAGAGAGAGTGACACAGGGGAGAGGGAGAGAGGCAGGGGAGAGAGAGAGTGACACGGGGGAGAGAGAGAGAGAGACAGGGGAGAGGGAGAGAGGCAGGGGAGAGAGAGGGAAAACCAGGGGAGAGAGAGCGAGAGACAGGGGAGGGAGAGAGGGAGTCAGAGCGAGAAAGGAGGGAGAGAGGGGGGCAGAACAAGAGAGACATGGAAGAGAGAGAGAGGCAGAGAAAGACAGGGGAGAGAGACAGGGGAGATAGAGACAGGGAAGAGAGACAGACGGGAGAGGGAGAGAGACGGGGAGAGGGAGAGAGAGAGACAGGGGAGAGAGTCAGACAGGGGAGAGAGAGGGAGAGCCAGGGGAGAGAGAGAGAGAGAGACAGGGGAGAGACAGGGGGAGAGAGAAAGGAAAAAATAAAGAGTGAGACAGGGGAGAGAGAGAGAGACAAGGGGGAGAGAGAGAGACAGGGGAGGGGAGAGAGACAGGGGAGGGGCGAGAAAGAGACACAGGGGAAGGAGGGAGAGAGAGAGAGAGAGACACAGGGGAGAGAGAGACAGGGGAGAAAGAGAGAGAGAGAGATGGGAGAGAGAGAGACATTGGAGAGAGAGAGAGATGGGAGAGAGACAGACAGGGGAGAGGGAGAGAGAGATTGACACAGGGGAGAGAGAGATTGACACAGGGGAGAGGGAGAGAGGAAGGGGAGAGAGAGAGGAAAGAGAGAGAGTCAGACAGGAGAGAGATAGGGGGCAGAGAGAGACAGGGGGAGAGAGACAGAGACTGGGGGAGAGAGAGAGAGAGGGGGAGGGAGAGAGAGAGGGGGAGGGAGAGAGAGAGATAGGGGGGAGAGAGAGAGAGAGACAGGGGGAGATAGGGAGAGAGAGATAGGGAGAGAGAGAGAGATAGATAGGCATAGAGAGAGAGAGACAGGGAGAGATGGGGGAGAGAGAGAGATACAGGGGGGAGAGAGAGACAGGGGAGAGAGATAGGGGAGAGAGAGAGAGACAGGGGAGAGAGAATGAGACAGGAGAGAGAGAGAAAGAGAGAGAGAGACAGGGAGAGAGAGAGACAGGAGGAAAGAGAGAGACAGGGGAGAGAGACAGGAGAGAGAGAGAGGAAAGAGAGTGAGACAGGGGAGAGACAGGAGAGACAGGGGAGAGAGAGACAAGGGGAGAGAGAGGCAGGGGGGGAGAGAGAGAGAGAGAGACGGGGAGAGAGAGAGACAGGGGAGAGAGAGAGACAGGGGAGAGAGAGACAAGGGAGAGAGAGAGAGACAAGGGAGAGAGAGAGAGACAAGGGAGAGATACAGGGGAGAGAGAGAGACAGGGGGAGAGAGAGACAGGAGGAGAGAGAGAGGAAAGAGAGAAAGACAGGGGGAGAGAGAGACAGAGGGGAGAGAGAGACAGGGGAGAGAGAAACAGGGGAGAGAGAAAGAGAGAGACAGGGGCAAAGAGAAAGAGAGACAGACAGGAGGAGAGAGAGATGAGGAGAGAGAGACAGGGGAGAGAGAGAGAGAGAGAGACAGGGGAGAGAGACAGGGGAGAGAGAGAGAGACAAGGGAGAGAGAGAGGAGAGAGAGAGCGAGAGGAAAGAGAGAGAGCGAGACAGGGGAGAGAGAGAGAAGAGAGACAGAGGGAGGGAGGGAGAGAGACAGTGGAGAGAGAGAGGAAAAAGAGAGACAGGGGAGAGAGAGGGAGAGATAGGGGGGAGAGAGAGAGAGAGACAGGGGGAGAGAGAGAGACAGGGGAGAGACAAGAGAGGGAGATAGAGACAGGGGAGAGAGATAAGGGGAGAGAGAGAGAGACAGGGGGAGAGACAGGAGAGAGAGAGAGAGAGAGAGAGAGGAAAGAGAGAGCGAGACAGGGAGAGACAAGGGAGAGAGAGAGACAGGGGAAAGAAAGGGAGAGATGGGGGAGAGAGAGACAGGGGAGAGAGAGAGACAGGGGAGAGAGAGAGAGGAGAGAAAGAGACAGGGGAGAGAGACATGATAGAGATGTAGGGGAGAGAGAAACAGGGGATAGAGAGAGAGAGAGAGACAGGGGAGAGTGAAAGAGAGAGAGACAGGAGGAGAGAAAGACAGGGGAGGAGAGAGAGAGAGGGGGGGGAGATAGGGAGAGAGAGAGAGATAGGGAGATAGGGAGAGAGAGAGATAGGGATAGAGAGAGAGAGACAGGGAGAGATGGGGAGAGAGAGAGAGATATAGGGGGAGAGAGAGACAGGGGAGAGAGAGACAGGCAAGAGAGAGAGACAGGGAAGAGAGAGAGACAGGGGAGAGAGAAAGAGACAGGAGAGAGAGAGACAGGAGGAAAGAGAGAGACAGGAGAGAGAGAGAGGAAAGAGAGTGAGACAGGGGAGAGACAGGGGGAGAGAGAGAGACGGGGGAGAGAGAGAGAGAGACAGGGGAGAGAGAGACAAGGGAGAGAGACAAGGGAGAGAGAGAGAGACAAGGGAGAGAGAGGGAGAGATAGGGGAGAGAGAGAGAGAGACAGGGGGAGAGAGAGGGAGGGATAGGAGAGAGAGAGAGAGAGAGAGAGACAGGGGGAGAGAGAGAGACAGGGGGAGAGACAAGAGAGAGAGATAGAGACAGGGGAGAGAGATAGAGAGAGATAGGGGGAGAGAGAGAGACAGGGGGAGAGACAGGAGAGCGAGAGAGGAGAGAGAGAGAGAGGAAAGAGAGAGCGAGACAGGGAGAGAGAGAAACAGGTCCGAGGAGAGGACCGAAACGCTTAGACAATTTCTGATATCACGGCTCAGATCATATTGGTAAGCCTATTACCTACCTATTCACTTGTTTTTAGCTTTATTGCACCATATATTTTATATATTTTTTATCTTATTTTAGGGTTTTGGATACATTTGCGGATTGCACTTGAGAATCTCCCTAAGAAGAGGTTTTTATCTGATTATCAAGTTGGAAATAAGATTTAGGACCTCTTTCTTTTCCAATCCTTTGGATTAAAACTAAAGGGATTATCTACAAACCTCTGGATATACACTCTTATAGGAAATAAACTATAACTTTCAGCAACTCTTAGTGAATAACTCCACTACAGGGGTGTAATTACCGAATAACCGAGTAATCGTACCACATTATAACCAGGTGTACACCTGTTTTTTGGCCATTTTTTATTTTTTCTTTCACATCGTTCACACACCTTTTTTCACATTTTTACACATTTTTATACACTTCTCACATATATATTTTTTAACACTTTTTTCATATTTTTATTTTTATTTTTATACACTTGTCACATATACATTTTTTACATTTTTTAACACTTTTTTATTACACAATTTTACTACACAATTTTTCACACAAACACACACCACCTTTTTCACCTCTTATAAACTATTTTTTATATTTTTATATTTATATTTTTAATTTTTAAATTTTTTGTATTTTTATATATTTTCTATTATTTTTTCATCATCTACTCTTTCACCCTACCGTACCTTGGAGTTATCCCCATTGGACACACTAGGATATACTGGACTACATGGGAACTATCTGGACTTAATTTATAACTCAAAGACTCTATCCGGGACATTTTTTAGACATCAGTAAAATCAGTTTATATATTTGTTTTAATTTAATTGTGTTTATATACTCGTGTTTATTAAATTAGTTATACTTTTAAGGTTCTTAGTTATTTTTATCGACTTTACCAGTGCCTATATACCGTACTTTTACACACGTGGATATCCTACCATCTATAAGTATTTTAACATTTCAATTCTACATAACCCTTTTTTGTATTAGACATTCTATTGGATTTTTTAGGGTTCTATGAGATTTAGATCTCCTGATTTTAATTAATACCCTGCCTAACACTCCCTATTTAACCTTCTGATCCCACTATTCAGCCTATAGACTCTTCGTTTAGAGGACTCTTTGGCGCTCCCCCCCCTGCATAATTTGATCCAATTACACTTGAGATCCGGTTGGGAGATCTCGCTTTTTTCGGAGGGGCTTGAGTGGATGGCTCTCTTTGGCGCTTGAGATACTCATTAGTTATACGGAAAGAAAGGGAGAGATGGGGGGGGGGGAGAGAGACAGGGGAGAGAGAGACAGGGGAGAGAGAGAGGAGAGAAAGAGACAGGGGAGAGAGAGAGACATGATAGAGAGGTAGGGGAGAGAGAAACAGGGGATAGAGAGAGAGAGACAGGGGGAGAGAGAAAGAGAGAGAGAGAGACAGGGGGAGAGAGAGAGACAGGGGGAGAGACAAGAGAGAGAGATAGAGACAGGGGAGAGAGATAGAAAGAGATAGGGGGAGAGAGAGAGACAGGGGGGAGAGACAGGAGAGAGAGAGAGGAAAGAGAGAGCGAGACAGGGAGAGAGAGAGACAGGGGAAAGAAAGGGAGAGATGGGGAGAGAGAGAGACAGGGGAGAGAGAGAGGAGAGAAAGAGACAGGGGAGAGAGAGAGACATGATAGAGAGGTAGGGGAGAGAGAAACAGGGGATAGAGAGAGAGAGAGAGAGAGAGAGAGAGAGAGACAGGGGGAGAGAGAAAGAGAGAGAGACAATAGGAGAGAAAGACAGGGGAGGAGAGAGAGAGAGATAGGGGAGAGAGAGGAGAGAGACAGGGGAGAGAGAGAGAGGAGAGAGAGAGAGAGAGAGAGAGAGAGAGAGAGAGAGACAGGGGGAGAGAGAGAGGGGAGAGAGACAGGGGTGAGAGAGAGAGGGGAGAGAGACAGGGGTGAGAGAGAGAGGGGAGAGAGACAGGAATGAGAGAGAGAGGGGAGAGAGAAAGGGGTGAGAGAGATAGGGGAGAGAGACAGGGGAGAGAGAGAGTGACATGGGAGAGAGAGAGAGAGAGACAGGGGAGAGAGAGAGAGACGGGGGAGAGAGAAAGGGGAGAGAGAGATGGGAGAGAGAGACAGGAGAGAGAGAGATAGACGGGGGAGGGGGAGACAGGGGAGGGGGGGAGAGACACAGGGATGGGGGGGAGAGACATGGGGGAGAGACACAGGGATGGAGGGGAGAGACAGGGAAGGGGGAGAGACACAGGAGGGGGGTGAGACACAGGGAAGGGGGTGAGACACAGGGAAGGGGGTGAGACACAGGGAAGGGGGGTGAGACACAGGGAAGGGGGGTGAGACACAGGGGAGGGGGGGAGAGAAACACAAGGGAGGGGAGAGAGAGACACAGGAGAAATAGGGAGAGAGACACAGGGGAAGGAGGGAGAGAGACACAGGGTGAAATACCTTAATCTGCAGACTGCAAATTTGTATGTTTCCTATGCCCGGCATTAGCTTTGCTAGTAGCCATGGTGTCCATCCATCCCTCCTGACAGTACTCACTACAAGTCAAGTGAACTGCCGCTACGTTACACTGCACAGGAAGCTACTTCTTTCCCGATCAGCAGGAAATGACACTTTTAAATCAGAGCGTTGCTTCAGGTTACCATGGCAATGCTCTGATTTAAAACAATCAGGATTAGGAGACATCACAAGCAGATGGGGGCCGCAGGGGGCACAAGAAATTCGGGGGGGGGGGGAGTTAATAAAAAAAAAAAAGTTAAAAACAAAAGTTCTAATAAAGCTGGGGGCCCCCTGATGGGGGACCTCCCGGGGGCCCGGTCGCCACCGCGACTGCTGCATCACCGGTAGTTCTGCCCCTGCCTGACAGATATCAGTGCTACAATGTAACTATGGCTAATTTTGGGAAAAAATGGTTTGGAAAAAGCAAAGTGCTACTTGTACTTACTGCCTTGTAAAAAAAAAGCAAAGAACATGTAAACATTCGGTATTTCTAAACTCAGGACAAAATTTTTAAACTATTTAGCTTGGGTGTTTTTTGGTGGTTGTAGATGTGTAACAGATTTTGGGGGTCAAAGTTTTTTTCCATTTTTTCATCAAATTTTATAATTGATTTTAATAGTAAATAATAAGATATAATGAAAATAATGGTATCTTTAGAAACTCCATTTAATGGTGAGAAAAATGGTATATAATATGTGTAGGTACAGTAAATGAGTAAGAGGAAAATTACAGCAAAACGCAAACACTGAAAGAAATGTAAAAATAGCCCTGGTCCTTAAAGGGACACTGAACCCTATATTTTTCTTTCATGATTCAGATAGAGCATGCAATTTTAAGCAACTTTCTAATTTACTCCTATTATCAAATTTTCTTCATTCTCTTGGTATGTTTATTTGAAAAGCAAGAATGTAAGTTTAGATGCCGGCCCATTTTTGGTGAACAACCTGGGTTGTACTTGCTGATTGGACAGCACCAATAAACAAGTTCTGTCCATGGGTCTCAACCAAAAATGAGCTGGCTCCTTAGCTTAGATACCTTCTTTTTCAAACAAAGATAGCAAGAGTACAAAGAAAAATTGAGAACAGAAGTAAATAAGAATGTTGCTTAACCCCTTAATGACCACAGCACTTTTCCATTTTCTGTCCGTTTGGGACCAAGGCTATTTTTACATTTCTGCTGTGTTTGTGTTTAGCTGTAATTTTCCTCTTACTCATTTACTGTACCCACATATATTATATACCGTTTTTCTCGCCATTAAATGGACTTTCTAAAGATACCATTATTTTCATCATATCTTATAATTTACTATAAAAAAATTATAAAATATGAGGAAAAAATGGAACAAAAACACACTTTTTCTAACTTTGACCCCCAAAATCTGTTACACATCTACAACCACCAAAAAACACCCATGCTAAATGCTTTCTAAATTTTGTCCTGAGTTTAGAAATACCCAATGTTTACATCTTCTTTGCTTTTTTTGTAAGTTATAGGGCCATAAATACAAGTAGCACTTTGCTATTTCCAAACCATTATTTTTCAAAATTAGCGCTAGTTACATTAGAACACTAATATCTTTCAGGAATCTCTGAATATCCATTGACATGTATATATTTTTTTTTATTAGACATCCCAAAGTATTGATCTAGGCCCATTTTGGTATATTTCATGCCATCATTTCGCCACCAAATGCGATTAAATACAAAAAATCGTTCACTTTTTCACTAATTTTTTCACAAACTTTTGGTTTCTCACTGAAATTATTTACAAACAGATTGTGCAATTATGGCTTAAATGATTGTAAATTCTTCTCTGGGATCCCCTTTGTTCAGAAATAGCAGACACATATGGCTTTGGCATTGCTTTTTAGCAATTAGAAGGCTGCTAAATGCCACTGCGCACTACACATGTATTATGCCCAGTAGTGAAGGGGTTAATTAGGAAGCATGTAGGGAGCTTTTAGAGGTAATTTTAGCTTTAGTGTAGTGTAGTACACAACCCCAAATATTGATCTAGGCCAATTTTAGTATATTTCATGCCACCATTTCACCGCCAAATGCGATCAAATTAAAAAAACGTAAAATTTTTCACAATTTTAGGTTTTTCACTGAAATCATTTACAAACAGCTTGTGCAATTATGGCACAAATGGTTGTAAATGCTTCTCTGCAATCCCCTTTGTTCAGAAATAGCAGACATATATGACTTTGGCGTTGCTTATTGGTAATTAGAAGGCCACCAAATGCCGCTGCGCATCACACGTGTATTATGGCTAGCAGTGATGGGGTTATTTATGTAGCTTGTAGGGAGCTTGCAGGGTTAATTTTAGCTTTAGTGTAGAGCTCAGCCTCCCACCTGAAACATCAGACCCCCTGATCCCTCCCAAACAGCTCTCTTCCCTCCCCCACCCCACAATTGTCCCCTCCATCTTAAGTACTGGCAGAAACTCTGCCAGTACTAAAATAAAAGCTATATTTGTTTTTTTTTGTTTTTTTTTCTTAGCATATTTACATATGCTACTGTGTAGGATCCCCCCTTAGCCCCCAACCTTACTGATCCCCCACCAAACAGATCTCTAACCCTCCCCCTCTGCCTTAATGGGCGCCATCTTGGGTACTGGCAGCTGTCTGCCAGTACCCAGTTTAGTAAAAAAAAGTGTTTTTTTTTTAATTTAATTGCCCTTTTCTGTAGTGTAGCTTTCCCCCCCCCCAGATCAACCCCCCACCCCTTCCAGATGCCTTAGATTATTTATTTATTTTTTTAAATGTTTGTTTTTTTACTTGTATTAACCTTTATTTTTCTGGAGTGTAGCGGTTCCCTCCCGCTCCCGCCCCGTGCACGCGCGCGCCCGTCCGCCCTCCGCCCCCTGTGCACGCGTGCGCTCCCGTGCGCGCTCCCGTCTGTCCTGCCCCCGATCCCGCCCCCTCCACTTCATTCGGCACATCGATGGCCGCCCACCCGCCTCCCAGACTTGCTCCCACCCACCAACGATACCGGCCACCGATGTCCGGTGCAGAGAGGGCCACAGAGTGGCTCTCTCTGCATCGGATGGCCAAGGGGGGTTATTGCAGGATGCCTCGATATCGAGGCATCACTGCAATAACCGGAAAGCAGCTGGAAGCGAGCAGGATCGCTTCCAGCTGCTTTCCAGACCAAGGATGTACGCCACACGTCCTCGGTCATTAACTGTATTTTTTTTGAGGACGTGTGGCGTACGTCCTTGGTCGTTAAGGGGTTAAAATAACATGCTCTATTTGAATCATGAAAGAAAACATTTGGGTTCAGTATCTCTTTAAGGGTAAGAAAATTGAAAAATGGTCTGGTCACTAAGGGGTAACATAGACATACATACATATACATGTTCAAGATGTATATGTATGTATATATATTTATAGGTGTGTACATATGTATTTATGTGTTTAAATGTCTGTAATTACATATAAACACATAAACACATATGTATACTTATGTGTGTGTGTGTGTATATATATATATATATATATATATATATGTGCATTGGAGCCCTTACGTAGTTAAGTAGATGAAAACATGTTAAACATATTTGCACAATATTAATTTTTAATAATGTGTTATACTATACTATGTATTTACTGTACATATTTCACATTCCAATGGTCTGCACATTTTTAATACATATTTCTATATATATCTGTGTGTGTATATCCATGGCCATCCGAATCTACTGAATAAATCCGAACTAATTCGGTAGATTCGGCACTAATTTAATTCAGAAATTCGAATTGATCCAAATCCCGAATTTACCGAATTTGGACGAATTTCCGAATCGATCGAAATATATATCGATCTATCTATGTATATTTATATGTATATATATATATATATATATATATATATATATACACAAAACACGGAAGGGGACTGCACTCTCAGACTGGACTGGGTACACATCCCATAATGACCCTGCAACATGCTCAGCCCTAGGTGCTCACTAGCACTCACAGGAAGCTGTGTTGTCCCCAGAGTCACAGGCAGTTAACCCCAAACAGATCTGGGTGCAAGAACCACTGGTGAAAATTACAAAACAAATTAATACAAAACACAGAGGAAGTCCAGCACTCACTTACAAGCTCTCAGCTAGGATTAAAATCATGGAAGGGTTAGTTACCCCATTTGGCCAAAGGACAAGCCCAGGTACCACATCAAGGTCTCTTCCAAAACTGAAGTCCCTAAACAGCCACACAATGCAAGCTCTCAATCCAACAAACTGGGAACAAGTGAAGGGTGCACAGGCTTATGTAATCACGTAATCATGTAATCAGACGGGTCCCTAACATAAGAGATTTGGTGGTTACAAATGATATAGGGCCTGTTAAACATAAGCAACAAACATACATTACCTCTAAAAATAACGGCACCTACCCATGCCTAAATTGTGCCAGCTGTAACTCTGTAATCAGAAGTAAAGAATTTGTGCATCCCCACACAGGTAAAAGATTTAAAATAAATGGCTTTTACATATGTAAAGCCACACATGTGATATATTTAATAAAATGCCCATGTCAGTGGCGTCTTTAGGTTTTGTGCTGCCCTAGGCACTCAAAATTCTGCTGCCCCCCCCCCCAAGGTTTTAGGCCTTTTTGGGTCAGTGTATAAAAAAAAAAACACTTGCATACAGGTGGGTTGAATTGCATGCATCTCATACCATTTTCTCCCTGAGAGAAGGGAGAGAAAAGAAGGGGAGAAAAAGGAGGGAAAGGAAAGAAGGAAGGGAGGGAGAGACATAGAAACATAGATATTGACGGCAGATAAGAGCCATAGGCCCAGCAAGTCTGCCCGACCTAACAGTATAAATTTATCTAGTTCGTAGGATAGCCTTATGCTTGTCCCATGCATTTTTAAAGTCCCCCACAGTGTTTGTTGCTACTACCTCTTGAGGAAGTTTATTCCATAAATCAATCACTCTTTCTGTAAAGAAGTGCTTCCTCAAATTACTCCTGAATCTACTACCCTTTAGCTTGAGCTCATGACCCCTTGTTCTTGAATTTTCCATTTTATGTAAAATACCCACAGCCTCAGTTTTACTAAACCCTTTAATGTACTTGAAAGTTGCTATCATATCACCTCTTTCCCTTCTCTCCCCTAAGCTATACATATCTAGGTCATTGAGCCTATGCTGGTAAGTTTATTTTTTAGATCATGTACCATTTTGGTAGCCCTCCTTTGCACAGATTCAAGTTTGTTAATATCCTTCTGAAGATATGGCCTCCAGAACTGCACACAATACTCAAGATGAGGCCTAACTAATGATCTATAAAGTGGCAAAGGAACCTTACTATTTCTGCTGCAAATACCTCTACCAATACATCCAAGCATTCTGCTAGCCTTACTCGCTGCATTACTACATTGTTTACTAAGTTTTTTTTGTTTTTTTTTTTTTTTTGTTTTTTTTATTGAAGTTCAGTCAAAGGCTTACATGCAAGTCATGTCATCAAAAAGAAAACATAGATGAACTGGTAATAAACATACAAGCAATAAGAAAATAGATTAGACAGTATATAATGACCTATCATGGGGGCATAAATGTAATGCTTGCCTTTTGTAACTGTATACCTCCTATTTGATAAATGAGGCCACTCATGGACCTCCTAGTAATAAAGAGAATGCATAGCTACAGGAGGAACCTGCTAATTGGAAGAGACCGCTCTTGGATCTCATATGTTGAACTTCTATTTAGTTTTTATTTCTTAACAGCCATGTAGCGAACTGCTGTGTTATAATATGGTTCTCCCTAACTTCTTAAAGGGTCAGTCCCGGGTTTAATTGAACTTATTAGATATTGTAGGGGAGAACTTATAAAAAAGGGCTGAAATAGGTGTACAAAGCAAAAAAGGTGGAAAAGTTGATAAGAGTGATAAAAGTGCCAACAGCTGCCTAATAACTATAGGAGAACAATGTTATTGCCTTTGTGGGTTCCCTCCAAGTGGTATCCTAGTAATATTTGGTATATCAACATAATTTGACATCTATATCTATGTACTATCGTCTCCCTGAATTAACATTAGGGCACTACTGGTAGTTTATAGCTTGCAGAACTAGTACTTACGTCATTTAAATTACAATTAGTGGGACTTCCATGTGTTAGAGTAAGAGTCAGCAAAAAAAGAGTTAGAAGCCTTACACTATATGTCACTGGATTACTATGTGTGTGCACTGGTAATTGTTTGGCGTGCTAATCTGGTGGACGTTTGGGCCATATGAGACTTATGAGCATTTGCCTATAATAGCTGCAAGTATGTAGGATCAGTGGGAGGGAGTATACCAGACCATCCCGGCCGCAGACAGCCCAGTCACTCCAATCACCTCTGCCTTCACTTTAAAAAAGGAAGATAAATATTAATTTTGGCCTCAAATAGCGCCTTGCCATCAAGAGAAAAAAAAAAAAATGTATTAGAGGATTGAGCAGAGATGAGTAGGTAATGCTCTAGGGGTGCTCTTAATAACAAGCAGACTGGTAAGCATATAATTTAGCCAACATGCCTAAGAGATCCTATGCGTGTGAAATAGTTAACAATCGTCATACGCCATATATATGAATACATAAACAACATGTATAAAAGATGAATGAAAAACATACAAAGAAATGAAACCCCACAAGAAACTCTTATACTGGAGAGTAACATAGTGAATAACTGTTCCAAGGGTGCCTGTAAGAGAGAACATACTAGTAAAAATACCATACTACTACCATGCACTCCAAGGGGGTGTTCTTTTAGTTATAGAAGCCACAGCACATGTCCTATTAAGAAATACTCTGTGTAGAATAGGGATTTACAAAAACAAACTAGCACTGTATCATACTGCATCTCCCAGCCAACAATCCAGCTACAAAGATATGGTAATTATGACCTATGTGTCAAAGTTTATGCAGACATTAAAGTTAATAGACTGACTTCTTATATTGAGACAAGCGAATAATAAAACGTAGCAGACCCCAGCTCTTATGTTTAAAGGTTTGACAGTAGGGAAATCACAAACACGTTTAGAACACTGAGTATGCACACTTAACTATAAAAGGGTAATACCACTTGCAGTTAAAAAAAATGATCAGCCCTGGAGCTTCATTTAGCAAGTCTATGGTGGTTATACTGTTAGGGCAATAAGTCACAGAGATAGAGTCCACAAGCGTAACCGCTCCACCTCCATCATTTTCTCCTCTCACCCAACACCGCTTCTGTGAATCAAAGAAAACCTGAGAGTACCGATCTTCTTGCAGGCAAACAGGCCACCTACGATCCCCTCCCGCCTCTCGTATTGCAGTTTGTGCGCATCAGAGAATGAGAAGGGATAACTGTTGGGCCCGGCTTCGCTTTTAATGTAAGGCTTGTGCGGAACCTGAGGTGCGTGCCCCATGCTGCATCCAGAAGTATAGTGGCGCAAAGTGTAGCGGCGGCATAGAGGGTCATCTAGTTCCATAGGTATACGCAGGCTAGGTTCCTCATGGACACTAGTTAGAAGCTGTAGTTGCCATATCTGGGTTCCATGTGACACGCTGGTAGCAAGGGTCGGAAACTCACACTCTGGTGTGGGGGCAGCTGCAGCTGTGTCTGCTCGTCCAGCCGACTCAAATGGCAGAGATGGAAAAGACCTGCTCTCCCTCTCTGAGCCATCATCTGCTACTGAATCCACATTTTGCGTAGCCGAAGAGGTTATGAGTTCACTGTTCACTGGGTACGGTTGTAGAATTGTACTCAGGCTTTCCTCCATTTTGTGAAAGTGCTCCGCTAGTAACGTTTTAATGCCGTTTAGCAAGAACATGCCCTCCATGGTATATCTTAAAAGAACGTATGTAGGCAACTGTCACCTTGATCTATATTGTAATTGCACTTACTGTGCAAACTAACGACAAGAGCCAAACAGCGTCCTGCCGGGGGGTAGTTCACGTGGCTGATGTTAGAGGCCACAACTATAAAAGTAGCTCCGGGCTCTGAAGCTAACAGCGATCTTGTTGAGAGTAGGCTCAATAGGTAGCTTTTCGTTTGTAGATTGTTCTCATGTCCATTTCAGCTTAAGGTGCTTCCTATATATAACGGTAATGTGAGGATTATAGTAGAAAGCTGGAGCAGCTAGCAGAGGTGCGACCGATCATGGCCGCTGCCCGGAAGTTCCCCCTGTTTACTAAGTTTTAAATCATCTGAAATAATAATTCCCAAGTCCTGTTCCTCATCTGTAACAGTCAGTAGAGTGTCATTGAGTCTGTAATTAACATTTGGATTTTTCTTCCCTAAATGCATTATTTTACACTTTGCTATGTTAAACTTTAGATCCCAGTCGTTTGTCCAATCCTCCAATTGTTGTATATCACTTCTCATTTTGTCTACCCCCCCTGGAACATCCACTCTGTTACAAATTTTTGTATCATCTGCAAAGAGACATATTTTCACCTGTAGCCCTTTGCTGATATCGCAGATAAATATGTTAAACAAAACAGGCCCCAGAACTGACCCCTGAGGAACACCACTAGTAACAGCCCCCGCTGCTGAATGAACTCCATTTACTAAGACACTTTGTTTTCTGTCCTTAAGCCAGCATTCCACCCAGTTCACAATTTTTGAATCTAGACCAAGGAGATACAGTTTGTGAATTAGTTTATTGTGTGGGATGGTGTCAAATGCTTTGCTGAAATCTAGATATGCTACATCAACTGTTCCACCCTTGTCTAATACTTTTGTTACATAATCAAAGAAGTCAATTAGATTAGTCTGACATGATCTCCCTGAAGTAAAACCATGCTGATTTTGGTCCTGTAAATAAGTCATAAGTCATAATTCTTTCTTTTAAGAGGCTTTCCATTAGACGAGAAAATTGGGGAGGGAGAGGAGAAAAGGGGGAGGGAAAGAAAAAATTACCAACATTCAAGTAATGAAACTTTTTAAGTGTCCATTTACTATTTACTCCGTGGGTTCATGAATGCAGAGAAAGCTAGCTATTAGTAGCTAACATACATTAGCAATGAGAGTTTATGATTAGACATCACATGAATGCAGAGGAAGCTAGATATTAGTAGCTAACATACATTAGCAATGAGAGTTTATGATTAGACATCACATGAATGCAGAGGAAGCTAGCTATTAGTAGCTAACATACATTAGCAATGAGAGTTTATGATTAGACATCACATGAATGCAGAGGAAGCTAGCTATTAGTAGCTAACATACATTAGCAATGAGAGTTTATGATTAGACATCACATGAATGCAGAGAAAGCTAGCTATTACAGGGAGTGCAGAATTATTAGGCAAATTAGTATTTTGACCACATCATCCTCTTTATGCATGTTGTCTTACTCCAAGCTGTATAGGTTCGAAAGCCTACTACCAATTAAGCATATTAGGTGATGTGCATCTCTGTAATGAGAAGGGGTGTGGTCTAATGACATCAACACCATATATCAGGTGTGCATAATTATTAGGCAACTTCCTTTCCTTTGGCAAAATGGGTCAAAAGAAGGACTTGACAGGCTCAGAAAAGTCAAAAATAGTGAGATATCTTGCAGAGGGATGCAGCACTCTTAAAATTGCAAAGCTTCTGAAGCGTGATCATCGAACAATCAAGCGTTTCATTCAAAATAGTCAACAGGGTCGCAAGAAGCGTGTGGAAAAACCAAGGCGCAAAATAACTGCCCATGAACTGAGAAAAGTCAAGCGTGCAGCTGCCAAGATGCCACTTGCCACCAGTTTGGCCATATTTCAGAGCTGCAACATCACTGGAGTGCCCAAAAGCACAAGGTGTGCAATACTCAGAGACATGGCCAAGGTAAGAAAGGCTAAAAGACGACCACCACTGAACAAGACACACAAGCTGAAACGTCAAGACTGGGCCAAGAAATATCTCAAGACTGATTTTTCTAAGGTTTTATGGACTGATGAAATGAGAGTGAGTCTTGATGGGCCAGATGGATGGGCCCGTGGCTGGATTGGTAAAGGGCAGAGAGCTCCAGTCCGACTCAGACGCCAGCAAGGTGGAGGTGGAGTACTGGTTTGGGCTGGTATCATCAAAGATGAGCTTGTGGGGCCTTTTCGGGTTGAGGATGGAGTCAAGCTCAACTCCCAGTCCTACTGCCAGTTTCTGGAAGACACCTTCTTCAAGCAGTGGTACAGGAAGAAGTCTGCATCCTTCAAAAAAACATGATTTTCATGCAGGGCAATGCTCCATCACACGCGTCCAAGTACTCCACAGCGTGGCTGGCAAGAAAGGGTATAAAAGAAGAAAAACATAATTTATGTAAGAACTTACCTGATAAATTCATTTCTTTCATATTAGCAAGAGTCCATGAGCTAGTGACGTATGGGATATACATTCCTACCAGGAGGGGCAAAGTTTCCCAAACCTCAAAATGCCTATAAATACACCCCTCACCACACCCACAATTCAGTTTAACGAATAGCCAAGAAGTGGGGTGATAAAAAAGTGCGAAAGCATATAAAATAAGGAATTGGAATAATTGTGCTTTATACAAAAATCATAACCACCACAAAAAAAGGGTGGGACTCATGGACTCTTGCTAATATGAAAGAAATGAATTTATCAGGTAAGTTCTTACATAAATTATGTTTTCTTTCATGTAATTAGCAAGAGTCCATGAGCTAGTGACGTATGGGATAATGATTACCCAAGATGTGGATCTTTCCACGCAATGGATAAAATAAAGACAGCCAATTCCTGCTGAAAATAATCCACACCCAAAATAAAGTTTAATGAAAAACATAAGCAGAAGATTCAAACTGAAACCGCTGCCTGAAGTACTTTTCTACCAAAAACTGCTTCAGAAGAAGACAATACATCAAAATGGTAGAATTTAGTAAAAGTATGCAAAGAGGACCAAGTTGCTGCTTTGCAAATCTGATCAATCGAAGCTTCATTCCTAAACGCCCAGGAAGTAGAGACTGACCTAGTAGAATGAGCTGTAATCCTTTGAGGCGGAGTTTTACCCGACTCAACATAGGCAAGATGAATTAAAGATTTCAACCAAGATGCCAAAGAAATGGCAGAAGCTTTCTGACCTTTTCTAGAACCGGAAAAGATAACAAATAAACTAGAAGTCTTACGGAAAGACTTAGTAGCTTCAACATAATATTTCAAAGCTCTAACAACATCCAAAGAATGTAACGATTTCTCCTTAGAATTCTTAGGATTAGGACATAATGAAGGAACCACAATTTCTCTACTAATGTTGTTGGAATTCACAACTTTAGGTAAAAATTCAAAAGAAGTTCGCAACACTGCCTTATCCTGATGAAAAATCAGAAAAGGAGACTCACAAGAAAGAGCAGATAATCCAGAAACTCTTCTGGCAGAAGAGATTGCCAAAAGGAACAAAACTTTCCAAGAAAGTAATTTAATGTCCAATGAATGCATAGGTTCAAACGGAGGAGCTTGAAGAGCCCCTAGAACCAAATTCAAACTCCAAGGAGGAGAAATTGACTTAATGACAGGTTTTATACGAACCAAAGCTTGTACAAAACAATGAATATCAGGAAGGTTAGCAATCTTTCTGTGAAAAAGAACAGAAAGAGCAGAGATTTGTCCTTTCAAGGAACTTGCGGACAAACCTTTATCTAAACCATCCTGAAGAAACGGTAAAATTCTTGGAATTCTAAAAGAATGCCAAGAAAAATGATGAGAAAGACACCAAGAAATATAAGTCTTCCAGACTCTATAATATATCTCTCTGGATACAGATTTACGAGCCTGTAACATAGTATTAATCACAGAGTCAGAGAAACCTCTTTGACTAAGAATCAAGCATTTAATCTCCATACCTTTAAATTTAAGGATTTGAGATCCTGATGGAAAAAAGGACCTTGCGACAGAAGGTCTGGTCGTAGCGGAAGAGTCCACGGATGGCAAGAGGCCATCCGGACAAGATCCGCATACCAAAACCTGTGAGGCCATGCCGGAGCTACCAGCAGAACAATCGAGCATTCCTTCAGAATCTTGGAGATTACTCTTGGAAGAAGAACTAGAGGTGGAAAGATATAAGCAGGATGATACTTCCAAGGAAGTGATAATGCATCCACTGCTTCCGCCTGAGGATCCCGGGATCTGGACAGATACCTGGGAAGTTTCTTGTTTAGATGAGACGCCATCAGATCTATTTCTGGAAGCTCCCATATTTGAACAATCTGAAGAAATACCTCTGGGTGAAGAGACCATTCGCCCGGATGCAACGTTTGGCGACTGAGATAATCCGCTTCCCAATTGTCTATACCTGGGATATGAACCGCAGAGATTAGACAGGAGCTGGATTCTGCCCAAACCAGAATTCGAGATACTTCTTTCATAGCCAGAGGACTGTGAGTCCCTCCTTGATGATTGATGTATGCCACAGTTGTGACATTGTCTGTCTGAAAACAAATGAACGATTCTCTCTTCAGAAGAGGCCAAGACTGAAGAGCTCTGAAAATTGCACGGAGTTCCAAAATATTGATCGGTAATCTCACCTCCTGAGATTCCCAAACTCCTTGTGCCGTCAGAGATCCCCACACAGCTCCCCAACCTGTGAGACTTGCATCTGTTGAAATTACAGTCCAGGTCGGAAGCACAAAAGAAGCCCCCTGAATTAAACGATGGTGATCTGTCCACCACGTTAGAGAGTGTCGTACAATCGGTTTTAAAGATATTAATTGAGATATCTTTGTGTAATCCCTGCACCATTGATTCAGCATACAGAGCTGAAGAGGTCGCATGTGAAAATGAGCAAAGGGGATCGCGTCCGATGCAGCAGTCATAAGACCTAGAATTTCCATGCATAAGGCTACCGAAGGGAATGATTGTGACTGAAGGTTTCGACAAGCTGAAATCAATTTTAGACGTCTCTTGTCTGTTAAAGACAGAGTCATGGACACTGAATCTATCTGGAAACCCAGAAAAGTTACCCTTGTCTGAGGAATCAATGAACTTTTTGGTAAATTGATCCTCCAACCATGATCTTGAAGAAACAACACAAGTCGATTCGTATGAGATTCTGCTAAATGTAAAGACTGAGCAAGTACCAAGATATCGTCCAAATAAGGAAATACCACAATACCCTGTTCTCTGATTACAGACAGAAGGGCACCGAGAACCTTTGTAAAAATTCTTGGAGCTGTAGCTAGGCCAAACGGCAGAGCCACAAACTGGTAATGCTTGTCCAGAAAAGAGAATCTCAGGAACTGATAATGATCTGGATGAATCAGAATATGCAGATAAGCATCCTGTAAATCTATTGTGGACATATAATGCCCTTGCTGAACAAAAGGCAAGATAGTCCTTACAGTTACCATTTTGAACGTTGGTATCCTTACATAACGATTCAATATTTTTAGATCCAGAACTGGTCTGAAGGAATTCTCCTTCTTTGGTACAATGAAGAGATTTGAATAAAACCCCATCCCCTGTTCCAGAACTGGAACTGGCATAATTACTCCAGCCAACTCTAGATCTGAAACACAATTCAGAAATGCTTGAGCTTTCACTGGATTTACTGGGACACGGGAAAGAAAAAATCTCTTTGCAGGAGGTCTCATCTTGAAACCAATTCTGTACCCTTCCCAGAAGAGTCATCAGAATCAGAATGATGATGTTCATTTAAAAATTCATCTGTAGAGAGAGAAGTTTTAAAAGATTTTTTATGTTTACTAGAAGGAGAAATAACAGACATAGCCTTCTTGATGGATTCAGAAACAAAATCTCTTATGTTATCAGGAACATTCTGCACCTTAGATGTTGAGGGAACTGCAACAGGCAATGGTACATTACTAAAGGAAATATTATCTGCTTTAACAAGTTTGTCATGACAATTAATACAAACAACACCCGGAGGAATAGCTACCAAAAGTTTACAGCAGATACACTTAGCTTTGGTAGTTCCAGCACTAGACAGCGATTTTCCTGAAGTATCTTCTGACTCAGATGCAACGTGAGACATCTTGCAATATGTAAGAGAAAAAACAACATATAAAGCAAAATTGATCAAATTCCTTAAATGACAGTTTCAGGAATGGGAAAAAATGCCAATAAACAAGTTTCTAGTAACCAGAAGC